>NW_028263152.1:7500-108721 GCF_049901735.1 Notechis scutatus
GGGGGTCTCGCCGGCCTTCACGGGCCTGGAGGGCGACGTCTGTCCCTCGGCTGGAGGTTTAAGACTTCTGCGCTCTTGTAGCGCCAATGGGGGGTGCCTTTGGCACGGGAGGCGGCTCTATGCCTGCTCTACGGGGGTGTCTCGCCGGCCTTCACGGGCCTTGAGGGCGACGTCTGTTCCTCGGCTGGAGGTTTAAGACTTCTGCACCCTTGTAGCGCCAACGGGGGTGCCTTTGGCACGGGAGGCGGCTCTATGCCTGCTCTACGGGGGGGTCTCGCCGGCCTTCACGGGCCTTGAGGGCGAATGTCTGTTCCTCGGCTGTGGAGGTTTTAGACTTCTGCGCTCTTGGTAGCGCCAACGGGGTTGCCTTTAGGGCGAACGTCTGTTCCTCGGCTGGGGAGGCTTTCAGACTTCTGCGCTCTGAAAAGGGCGCACGCAACAGTGCCTGTTAGGCAGTGACTTTCTCCTCAGCTCAGGAGACTTTCAGTTTCGCGCCCTCAAAAGGGCGCACGCAACAGTGCCTGTCAGACAGTGACTTTCTCCTCAGCTCAGGGAGACTTTCCAAATTTGGCGCGCGCAGAAATTGTCTGCGGCTCCAGACATTCAGTGGCTTCAGCTCTATCTTCAGTGACTTAACTCAGCTGTCTTGCCTGGGCGTCTCTTCTGTCATCCCATCCTCGTCGCCAGTGTTGTGTTTGGTGGACGGACACACCAGGCAGATACAGGAGCTGAAGAATAACGTTCTTTTATTTGAAGAGTAACAGGTTAACGTGGCTGCCCAGCTGGGCTGGCAGCCAGCTGGCTGGAGCAGCTGATGCCGTTTGACAGCTCCTTATATAGTCTGCTGTCAAACGGCACCAACCAATGGGAACAGTCGGTGCTCCCGCTCAGAATGCGGACCAGGTTGAAGACTTAGCTAGTCAGGGACACTACACTCCCCTTGTTCAGTTCCCATCCATTGTTGTTCCTTGTCTGGCCTTTGGGGGCTTTGGAGAATAGCTTGACCCCCTTCCTCCTCCTCCTCTCTGGGGCAGCCCCTCCAATATTGGAAGGCTGCTCTCCTGCCTCCCCTGGTCCTTCTCTTCCCTAGACTAGCCAGGCCCGGGTCCTGCAGGCCCTGCAACCGTTCATCGTAGGTTGAACCTCCGGCCCCCTCATCCTCCTGGTTGCTCTTCTCTGCCCTCTTTCTAGAGCCTCAACAACACCTTTTTTATAGTGTGGCGACCCAACCTGGATGCAGGACTCTAGGTGTGCTCCTACTAAGGCTTTGCGGAGTGGTATTAGTAGCCCTGGCCCATTGGGCCTCCCTCTGCCCCCCTCCCTTCCTGACCCCCCCACCCCAGTTTCTTCCCCCCAACCAGCCCTCTGGGGACCCAGGAGAGGATTTGGGGGGAGGCCCTCCCCCCCCACGCGAAGGGGCCTCCTGACGGGCGCTGGGATACCAGGAGTGCCAGGCGACCCTCCCTCAGCCGGCCTCTTCCCTGCCCCCGGGGCCAGATTGGCCTCCGCGTCTCTCAAGCAGCCACCATCCCTGATGCCGAGGCCATTTAAGATGGAGGCACCTCCGGCCTCCTCCCAAACCTTTCCCCTCGGAGTTTCCTGGGAGGAGGAAGTTCACCCCTTCACGGTTAGCAGGCCAGCTCCCCCCGGCTGCCGCCTCTCCCGCCCTCTCAACCCAAACCCCTCCGTGTCCCCCTTGGCCAGGGGAGGTTTCCCGCCTCCCGTGGGGAAGATCTTCTCTGCCCCGGGGGACATTTTCTCCTTCTGCGGGCCCTGATCCGGCTTTGGCTCCGAGTGGATCTCTATATGGCGATCCAGAGATCCCGTCTCTGCGTCTCCCCTTCAGGGCGTCTCCCTCCGGGAAGCCAGGGGAGCCTCTCCTTCCCAGTCCTCGCATTGCGACGGTTTCTCCCTCCTGCAGCCTCTTTCCTGGGAGAGGAGAGGAGAGGAGGGCTCCTCCTGGAGAACTTCCCACTCACCCTGCAAGGGATCACCTGGTTGCCTCCCGAGGGGATCCTCTGGTGGGAAGGGAGGGATCTCCTCTTCCCTCCCATCGAGGGCTGAAATGGCTCCTCCTCCGGGCGCTCTGGCCGCTTTCCCTCCGGCCTTTGGGGTCCCCGTTGAGATGGAGGGGCCTCTCCTCCCGGCTGACGTCCAGTTCCTGGCAGGGTTTGGCTCTGAGTAATTCCCACCCACTCCTGGACACCAATAGAGAAACTCCCATGGAAAGACAAGGGGGAGAGACCCGTCCACCTCCTTTGGGGGTCTCTCTGACCCTCCCCCCGATTTCTTCCCCTCTGCTGGGACTCGGGGGACCCTGAGCGGGTTTCCCACCTGCCTCCGTCCAGACCGTTCCAGGCATCCTGGCTGGGCCTGTCGGTCAGCAGAGGAGCCGCTTTCTCTCTGGCCCCAAGTGGGCCCCCCTCCCGTCAGACTCGGGGAAGGAGGGAGGGGCAGGAAAGACGGGGCTCAGGGGGAAAAGTCTGCAGAGGGGAGAGAAGGGAGGCCTGGAGGGGCCTTTCCTGCCCCCCAGAAGCCCCTCCTGCTCCTGGGAAGCTCCCCCTCCCTCAGCTGGGGGCCCCGTCCCAGTTCCTGCCCCTCCACGAGGGGAGACTTTGCTCCTGGGAGCCCCCCCACTTGGCTCCTCTCTCTTGGGGGGACAATGGCGGCCCAGGAGGAGAGACCAGGGTCCTTGTCCAGGCGCTGGGGGAGTCGCAGCGCTTTGGGTGGGGGCAAAACCTCCGGTTGAACCCGGCAGGAGCGAATGGGGGGGGGGCCTGTCTGGTTTGGGGACTGAATCCCCTTGGAGGATGGATGGGGGGGCACTGGCCCAGACCCCCCACCACACCCAGGGCCTGATCTGGGGGTCCTTCCGGGCCCACAACTCCTGCCGGAGGAGCAGGGGGCAGCCGTGGTTGGGGGCTGTCCCCTTTCCTGGGCCACGTGGCTCCCTTCACGACCCCTCACGCCCTGCTCGCCTCCAGGACGGACTCCCGCAGCGCTCTCTCCATGGGGCGGCCCTTGGAGAGCATCCTGGGTCTTCGGCTGAGGCAGCTGCCAGGACAGCCGAGTCTGCTCAGACGGCAGGTGGGCCTCCACTCACAGTGCTTCATTTAGTGGCCGCTCAAAGTCACAATGGCCCTGAAAAAGGGACTTTCGGCTGTTCCTCACGCTTACAATTACTGCAGCACCCTCATGGTCACGTGATTGGGCAGCTGTCTCCTATTTATGACGGTTGTAGTGTCCTGGGCTCATGGAGGGGGCGGCTTTGGGGACCTTCCGGCAAGCAAAGTCAGTGGGGAAGCCAGATTTGCTTAAGAACTGCTAGAAGAAAGGTCGTAAAATGGGGCAAAACTCACTTAAAGACCATCTATTATTTAGCCAAAGAAATCCTGGGCTCCATTGTGGTCGTAAGTTGAGGACCCTCTAGAGGCTCATTCGGAGGCCTCCTTCCCAAAGGGGGCAGCCGGATTGAACCCAGAGACCCCCAATGGCGCCCAAAGGCCCAGAGTGCGACTGGGACAGGAGGGGACGAAGGGAGGCAGGTGGGGCCTCCTGGGACTTTGCCCCCTTCCTCACCTGGGCTGGGTCCCCACTTGGATCCCCCAGAGAGAGAGAGACACATACACAGTGTGGCTGTTCGGAGGGGGGCTGTGGAGGGTCCCTCTTGCCTGGGGGGTGTTCCCCCCATGCCAACCTTCTCCTGGCCTGGGAGCCAAGGAATCCTCTCCCTCTGCGGCCCTTTTGCCAGCCCTGAGTCTTGAGCCGGGAGGAGGGAAGGGATCCGGGCCAAGCAGAGGGGAAGGGAGGCCTAGGACATGCTGGGGGGGGGGGCTGAGCAGCTCTGCTCCCCAGGAAGGAGCCTCCTTCTTCTGCCGGGCAAAGGCCTCCCCTCCACCACCCCAAACCCAGCTCCCGTCTCCAGGGACCCCCAGCGCCCCCACCTGAGCCTCGGGGGGCCCCTCCTGGTCCGGCCACAGATGGCAGGGGAGGCAGCCGACGTTTCCCAGGGTCCCTCCTGGCAGCCCCCCTCCCTGAAGTGGGGGGGGCCCCCAGACTGGCGCTTCCTCCTTCCTGGGGGCTGCTTGTCCAGAGCCCCCAGGCCCCTTTCCCAGTGGGACTTCCCCCCTCTGCTGCCCTGCGACCCCCTTTCCTCCCCCTGGGGCTGGCATGGCAGGGACCCCCTTCAGCCCCCTCCAGACAGGGAGAAGCTTCCCTTGTGGTTGAGGGAGATCCTTTCCTCTCTCCAGCCGACCACAGTGATCTGGGATCTCTTTAGGGAGAAAAACCCTCCAGATTAAAGGGTATTTTTTGGGGGGGTGCAGCTGCCCCTCTTCCCCCAATTGCAGGCTGCCCTCTGGAGGGACCCCCTTCCTGGGGAGGCTCCTCCCCACCAGACCCATTTGCAACCTCCTGGGGTCCGGGTGTGGCTGGGGAGGTCCGGGTGCAAAGGGTGGGGGAAATGAAGCCTTCGCCTCCCCCGCCCCCGGGAGCCTTCCCATCAGGCTGGCGAGGGAGAGAAGCAGAAGCGGGCAAGAGGCAGGCGCGCATGCCCACTTCCCTTCTGAAGCTCGCAGGCTGCCCGGACTGCGCCGCCTGCGGAAGGAGCCTCCTGGTGGTCGCCCCTGTCATGGCAGCTCCCTTGCGAGCCGGAGGCCGGAGAGACGTGATTTCGCCTCCTTGGCGCCACAGCTCAAGCGGCATTGAGACCTGACGGGTGCGGGGAGTGGATGATGGGTGGTTCATGCGTTAGGTAGTTTGTGTCATCTCCGCCAGCGACAGCGAGGGCAGTGCAAGGGTTAAGGCCAGAGTGTTGTGTCCTAGAGCGGAAAGGAATGCCTGCTTCCGGCCTTCCTTAGAAAACGGATGGAATTGTCTCCCGTTCCAGCAGCTACGGGCAAGGGTCGCTCGCGCATGCTCCTTCCTCCTCCAGCGGTTGCTCCAGGCTCTCTGCGCCCGATGCTGTGAGGCTTCCCGGGGCTCTGCGCGGGGGTCGCGCGATGGGAATCGGCTCTGCTCTGCACCCCCTGCGGGGAGGCGGGGCCAGGATTGGGCTCCTCCCCTTTCCCCGCCTTGAACTGCTCGGGTGGGGACCCTGGAGCGATGGTGGGACTTTGGGCTCAGGCAGCGCCGGGGGCTTTTTGGGGGTTCCTAGAGGCTGCTGGGGGGAAACCAAAGGGCCTTTCGGGGTTCCCCCTTGGGCAGAGCGAGAGGAGGAGGGCGCCCCTCCCGTGGGAAAGGAGCGGCGGATTTTCCCACGCCTGGCAAGATTCCACCCTGGGGGGGGAGAAATCCTGGGGTGTATAGAATATATACTGTCTGTATGGACTCTATAGCAGTGGTTCCCAAAGTGGGCGGTACCGCCCCTGGAGGCGGTGGGATGCGTTAGGGGCGCTAAGAGGCAAGGGGGCTGGCAGGGGGCACTAAGAGGCGGCAGGGGGGTGTTTGAGGCGCCAGCTGGCCTGCAGGTTCACCCATTGAGGCGCTGGCTCCGGAGCGGTGCTACAGTCAATGGGTGAGCCTGCAGGGCCGGCGCCATGAACGCCCCCCTGCCATCTCTTAGCATCCCCAAGGGGGCCAGCAGAAGGGTGCTAAGAGGCGGCAGGGTGCGGCGCATCCAACGCGGCCGTGGGGGCATGGAACGTGCCACCGCTTCCACGTTGGAGGCGCCGGCTCCGAAGCGGTGCTAGTCAATGGGTGAAACTGCAGGGCTGGCCAGCACCTCGAACGCCGCCTCTTAGCCCCCCTCTCCCTTGGGGACGCTAAGAGGCGGCAGGGGGGCGTTCGAGGCACCGGCCGGCCCTGCAGGTTCACCCATTGACTGTAGTAATGCTCCAGAACCGGTGCCTCAAATGCGGCAGCACGTTGGAAAAAGCCGCTGCCACCGCTTTCCCAAAGTGCCACCGCTGTCGCATTCTGTCTGTCTGTCCATCCGTCCGTCCGTCCATCCATCCATCCATCCAAAAGGTCTGTCTGTTTGCCTGCCTGCCTTCCTGCCTGCCTACCTCTCTGTCTGTCTGTCTGTCTGTCTCTCTCTCTCTCTCCATCCATCCATCCATCCATCCATGTTCGAAGCGCCGGCCCCGCAGGCACATCGGGAAAGTAGAGCAAAGCCAGTCTGAGAGGGAGGGAGGGAAGGAGGGAGGGAGAGAGAGAGAGAGAGAGACCTGATGCATCAGATGGAAATGAGGCCTAGTTTAGACTGAGGCCCTTTTCCACATTGAAACCTCTTTGCCTTCTATTAAAGGTTTGGTGGACGAAACAGGGTCAAGACTATCAGGAAACTCTCACATTTTGCTGAGGCTTTAAACAGGATCCTTTGGACCAGATCTCTGCCCTAAAAATTCCTTTTCCCCAATGTATTACAGTGCCAATTCTGAAGAAGGCAAAACCAAAATGTACTGGTAAATTACAAGGAGAACACACACACACACACACACACACACACACACACACACACACACACACACTTCCTTCTAACCCTGCTGGAGATTGGACTAGAGTAGATATCTCCATTATCTTTCTCCTCCCTCCCTCCATCCTTCTTTTATTTCTTTTTCTTTCTGTCCCTTCCTTCCATCCCCCCCTCTTTCTTTGTCCCTTTTTCTTTCTTTCCCTTTTCTCTTTATTTTCTTCCTCTCTTTCTTTTCTCTCTCTCTTTTCCTCTCTCAGGCTCATCCCTTTGGATCAGGGGTCACCAAACTTTTGGACCTCAGGGACCACGAAACTCATAATTTTAAATCCCGTGGGCCACTATATGAATTTTGACTGATGGTGGCTTTCTGGCGTTGGTGGGAGAGAGAGAGAGATCTGATCCAACACAGGCAGGGGTGGGATTTACACCCCTGATCTAAAGCTGTCAAAACTCCAAAAACTGGTCAAGTAGCTCTGGGGAGGCCAGTCATAAATTAGAACACTTGCTAAACAACCGGTCATTAAGTGAGGACCACTTGTATTTGGTTTGCCAGTCACCTGGCCACGCCCACCCAGTCACATGACCAGCAAGCCATGCCCACCCAGTCATGTGACCAGCAAACCACACCCTCAAATTAGGCCACACCCACAGAAATTTGAATTCCACCCCTGGGTGGGGGCACTGAGGATGAGTTTGTAGCACCAAGGGGGCAGTGGACCGAAAAAGTTTGGGAACCACTGCTCTATAGGATGTGTCGAATGTCTATTGGTGGTTGGACTTCTCTCTCTCTCTCTCTCACACACACACACTTGTAACTGTATGACTGTCACCTTGTTGCTTGTATCCTTATGATCTTTACTGACTATTTCCTAGTATGATTTGATTGCTTTGTGTACCCTTTGACTATATCATTAAGTGTTGTATCTGATGCTTCTTGACGAAAGTATCTTTTCTTTTATGGACACTGAGAGCATTTGCACCAAGACAGATTCCTTGTGTGTCCAGTCACACTTGGCCAATGAAGCATTCATACACACACACACACAGACCACAAATTGAGCAGTCCAACTTTAATGCTAACCAACCTAGTTGGGCTGCCCAGCGGCCTCCCTCTTCTGCCTCTGCAGGGACCCCAAAGGTGGTTTGCCCAGCCATCGCCCCAATGGGAAGAGGGGGAAAGGAGTTGCCCAACCACAGCCAGGACCCCCAACCCTCCTGGGCATAAAGAGGGACTTGTGGGGGAGGAGAAACTTTCAGCCCTTGAATTGTAAGGACAGAGAGATGGAGAAGGGGCTTCTTGGGGGCTCCATTTGCCCTTCTTTTCCCCAGGGAGCAAACTTTGCTGGGAAGGGATCCAGGCAGCCCTGATCTTTAAGGAGGAGAGAAGTTCAAAGTTCTCAAATTGTTCAATGAAACTTTTGCCTGAAGCCAAGTTCTCCAGCAGGAAAGTTTCCATCCAGGGGAGAAGAGAGAAGCTGCCACAGACTCCCTGTCTCTGCCCAGAGTCTCCCGGGAGGATTCGGCCACAGAGCAGAGCCGAAACTTTGATCATAATTCTCCCTCTCAGGAGGGATCCCTGGATAAGTCAGCTGGTTCTTGCACTCAGAGTTTGTTGGGCCTTTCTCTGCAGGGAAATGAAAGGGAAATAATCCCTATGTGGTTCATAATGACAGGGGCAGAGATCGAATTAAATCCGTCATCTGGAATGGAGAGGTTTGGGAGCTTCAGTCTTGAAATTGGCCCCAGAGGGAATACACGGCACCTGTGGATGAAGACAAAAAGAAGTGTGACATTTGTTGGCATCGTGGTTAAAGAGACAATCCCGGGAGACAGTTAATGTCTGAGCATGTCACAGGTGTGAAATGGAAGCAACATTTTCTTTATTTTGAAAACAGATGCTCAGTGACACCTTCACAAAGGGGTTGATGTAATAGTGTGGCCAGATTCCAAGAATAAAATGAACTTTAATGAAAAACTAGTTATCAGAACTTTGCATAGTTGAAAAAAATCACACCCAAAAACAAACACATGCACAGAGAGGGAGAAGTCAGAGACAACCAAGTGAAAAGAGATGGAGAAATCAAGGCAGCCTCTCACCCCATGTGGGGAAGGGAGGGAAGGAAGAGGAGCTCAGGAGCTTCGTGTTGCAGATGGAAAACAGACATGAAAAATCCTCTTTCAACCTCCTTCTTTGAGACCCGGGGGAGCAGAAACCCATATCCCATGTTCCCCTGCCTCCCTTTCTTTTGTTTTAATATTTTTTTTATTTTTATATTTTTAAAAAACATCTCTTAGTGAAGAGCGTGGTTCCAGGTTTTTACATTTCAATACAAAATGACCATAGTTACATATTCATCTTTCGTGTTCAATTTCATATCGTATTATTACTTATTCCATTTTCCTTTAAATATTCTCAAATATTCTTATATTCATTACACTTATCCAATTCCAATTCATATCATAACTTATTTCATTTTTTCTTTAAATATTCTCATATCTTGTTTTACAGTATTATCTAAGGTTCTTATTTCATTTCTATATTCAGTACATATATTTACTTTTATCTGTCACATTTGCAATTTCATCACATACTATTATTCCATTCATTGTTCAATAGGTTCCATCCTAATTCTAATAATCCAGATGTCCCCTTTAATTGTCAATTCGAGCTTGCCACCCCTTTGCCTTATACACTCCCCCAATTTATTCCCTTTAAATCATTACAAAGTTTTACCATAGTATAGTCATTTTTTAATTATCACATTCTATATTAATAACTAACTACTACATATCACACATGTATTTATGTATGTGTGTGTCAGATTCCGCATGGTGTTTTTTTTCTCAATTACATTCTGAATCATCTATTTCAAAAATATTTATTCAATTAATTTTAGAAACTGATAATAGTCTTTCCATTACAATTCTCATCTCATTTTAACTTTATTCACTGCTTTATTAAATATAAATTAATATTCTTGTTAGGGTTTGGGAATTAACCCCTAGAAGAGTATTGCAGCAGTAGTCAAGCCAGGCAACCAAAGAAGAGCGGAAGGGCCCCAGAGTATACACACACTGAACACAAACACTGTTTGTAGTTTAAATAGTTTTTAATCCAGTTAGAGTTTAAGCATTGTCATTCAGTCCATTAAGTCATTCACAGTATTTCCATCCAGTAAGACTCACTAGTATAGTCCAAGTTAAGAGTCCTTGCAATATCTTTATCAGCCGATAAAGATATTTTCTCCTCCTCCGGTTTCACTCTCCAGAGAAACAAACGCTGGATATTCAGTAGAATTACGCAGTAATCAGCAAACAGTAGCAAACAATAACAGTTCAGTCACAGGCACTCACAGTCAGTAATCACAGTTAGTCGCAGCAGCACACAGTTACAGCCAGCCAGAGACAGTAAGTTTTCCAGCTTCTAATGCTTCCTTATATTGTAACTTCTAACCGCACCCTTAATCGGCTAATTGCCTGCTGCATTGTGCTTAAAGTGATAAGCACTTAAACCATGATATCTAAGTTTTATATATTTATTCACCCAAACCATATTTGGTATCAATGTTATACCTAACATACTCCCCTTTTGGGTGAAATAAATATATAATACCTTTACAATCTTATCCCATATTTTTCACAACTCTCCTGGTGCTTACTGGCACCTTGGGCTTTAGTAAAATTATCAGCTAAATTGTCCTCCGACATACAGTACTCTAGCTGAATCATCTTACTTCTTACAGATTGTCTCACGTTTAGGTATCTTAGATCTGTATGCTTGCTCCTTGTTTTTACTCCAATATTTGTGGCCATTTGAATTGCTGCCTGATTATCTTCATGTATAATTATAGGATAATCTACAGTTATACCTATATCAATTAACATTTGTTTATACATTATTAATTCTGTACATAACAATGATAAACAGGAGAATTCTGCCTCCATAGTAGACAAACTTATATGCTGTTGTCTTATTGACTTCCAGCCTATTAATGTCTTACCCAGCATTATGGCTGTTCCTGAAGTCGACTTTCTAGTGTCTCTTTCTGATGCAAAGCTAGCATCTGCATAAGCACACAGAATTAAATCACCCTTTGGTTCTAAATACAATGAATAATTCATTGTCTTTTTAAGATATCTTAATATCCTCTTAGCTGCAATCCAGTGTCTTTCACATGGTGCAGAATTGAATCTAGCCAACTGATTCACACAGTACGATATATCTGGTCTAGACCAATTACTAATATAACTCAAACTACCAATTAAAGATTGATAAATCACCTTATCAAACTCAGGGCTTTGTACATCAGTGTTGCTAAACTCCTGACTCATTGGAGTCTTAGCTGGCTTACAAAGCTCCATCTTGTAATCTTTTAGTAATTTGCTTATCTTATCTTCCTGAGATATCTTAAAACCTTTCCGTGTTTTCTTTATATTCAAACCGAGATACTTCTTTATCTCCCTAATTGCTTGATCTTTATTCTCTTTCCTAATGATGCTATTATTTTATTTGCTTCATCATTAGTTTCAGTTATCAATGCAATGTCATCTGTGAATAGTAATAATAATGATACTTTCCCATTTGTCTCCCTCTTAAACAGACATGGATCGGCTAAACCAGCTTTAAATCCTATATTGTCTAGTTCCTTTACAATATACTGGTTCCATTCATAGCCTGATTGTTTAAGACCATAGAGGCTTTTCTTTAACAACCAACAATCATTATTATCCTTATTTTCACTTTTAATACCAACAGGTTTTTTCATATAAATAATATGTTTTAATGGGGCGTGCAAGTAAGCAGTTTCCACATCTAGATGGTTAACTATATAGTTTTTACTAGCTGCCCACACTAATGCTGCTCTCAAGGTTGCTGCCTTAAGACTAGGTGCAAACACCTCATCGTAGTCATTGGCATTCTGCCTAAAACCTTGGGCTACTAACCTTGCCTTATGGATTAAATTACCATCTTTATCTGTTTTTACCTTAAATATCCATTTGCAGCCAATGGATTTCTTTCCTACAGGTAATTTGGCATTTTCATACACTTTCATATCTCTTAATGAATTCATTTCCTTATTCATTGCTGCATACCAACTTTCTTTTTCCTTATTAGGATACTTTTTAATTTCTTCAACAGAATTAGGAACTTGATTAATCTGGCACACTGTGTTAGCCTGGTACCTATCAGGCGGTCTAGATACACGTGTAGTTCTTCTGGGAATTACAGGGCTTACAGGAGGACTTTGTTGAACTACTACCTGTTCATCTTCCTCATCCTGTTCAGCTATAAAATCTGTTTCTTCCTTTATGGGCACTATTTCATCCTGTATTTGTCTCTTTACTTTATTTTTAAAGTTACAGGGATAACTAATGGGATTTCTATAGGATTCAATAATTACATCTTTATTGGCATCCTGTTCTAATTTCTCCCATCCTTCATGTTCTAGAAATTGGGCACTAGCACTACATAACACTTTAGATGTGCCTTTCTCCCAAAATCTATATGCCCTATGGTTTGCCTGATAACCAACGAAGAAAAATCTTTTAGCTCTATGTTGCCCTTTTTTTCTGAGTTGTGCAGGAATATGCACCCATGCTGGTGCACCAAATGTGTGCAGGTAACTTAGATCAGGTTTCCTTCCATGCCATCTGGTGAATGGAATTTCACCTGTTGTTGTATTAACAACGTTGTTCAATATGTTATTAGCACACATTGTAGCCTCCCCCACAAAGAATCAGGTAACCCAGAATCAGTTAACATTGTTCTAACCATTGCCTGTAGTGTTTGGCCTCTTCTTTCAATAAAAGCGTTATGTTCTGGCCTGTATGGAGCAGACTTCTTATGCTCTATTCCAGCTACCTTAAGTCTGTTCTGGAATTTGTTATTAATAAATTCCGTGCCATTATCTGTCACCAGGGTTATCAGTTGTCGTTTAGACTTTCTTTCAGCAAACCTAAGCCAATTGAAAAAATGTTGATATGTTTCAGTTTTGCTTTTCATTAAATAGCAAAACCCATATCTAGAATAATGGTCCATTATGCTCAGTATATATCTAGCACCCCCATACTGGGTTTCTTTGGACCTATTATGTCTGCAAATACTACTTCTAAAGGTTCTTTTGTTTTGAAACCATTTAGCCTATTTGCAGGCAATACCTTGCTCTTATCTTCACAGCAAACATTACAACGTAAATATTTATCACAAGGTTTTAACCTTATTCCTTCAGATAACTCAACTGTACGTTTTAGCATTTTAAAATTTACATGCCCCAAACGCCTATGCAATAAATGGATACATTCTTCATGAGGCTTTATATTATTAAATACAGTTTGAGCCTCCCCTTTCTTACTATTATCTAATACATATAATGTTCCATTTAAAGCTGCAGTTACCCTTTTGTTATCTTTTCAATTATGCAATTATTATCTTTAAAAGTAATTACATAACCTAATTTATCTAATACCCTTACTGAAAGCAAATTAAACTTTAGTTGCGGTACATACAACATTTTTATATCCTGGTTTATGTACGGACAACGTGCAAAACCTTGACCTTTCGCTTTCAGGTTCCAGCCGTTGGCAAGAGATATATGTTGAGAACTTGTAGACATTTTTATAAATTTTGTCTTATCTCTTGTGATGCAGTGGGATGCGCCACTGTCAACCACCCATAAATTATTCTTCACATCAGAGTTGCCAAACGTGGCTAGTTCAAATGCTTTCTTTGGCTTTTTTACATTCTGGCTTTTTCTCTTTTTGCAAAATCTTGCCAAATGTCCTCTGCCTCCACAATTAAAACACTTTTTAATTGTGTATGCCGTTGAAGATAAATTCTCTTCTTCCAGGTGCTTTACTTTGCTTTGCTGGTTTCTTACAAGCTTTGAAGATAATTTCTCTTCTTTCTTATCTTCTCTCAGCTCGTCACGCTCACGCCTTCTTCTGGCTTCTTCTAGTAGCCTGCCTATAATCTCGGTTAATGAGAGGCTTTCTTTTGGCAATACTTCCAACGAAGTCACATAGTCATCATAGCTTTGATCTAATGAAGATAATATTATGTAGACTTGTTGCAGTTCATTAAATATAATCTCTTTTTCTTGCAAATCTTGAAAAATGCTCTTCATACAGTTTAAATGAACTAACATATCTCCATTCCTCTGAAGATGCGTTCGAAAAAGCTTCCGTGTAAGATTTATATGTGCTCCTACACTGTCCCGAACATAAATCTTCCTGAGGTTCTCCCAGCAGTTTGCAGCATTTTCTTCTCCACGAATATGGACAAGCTGCTGATCACAGAGAGTCAGTCCTATGATGCATAAAGCCTGCTCATTTTTAGTTTAAAGTCTTGTAACTTTTCTTTATCATCATCATTAGCAGGATCCCAGCTACTCACATCTGGTGGGTTTGCTATAATGTCCCACAAACCTTCTCTGCGTAGAAGTAAACTACATTTCATTGACCATGAAACATAGTTTGTTCCATCCAGCCTGGATATCATGGACAGTTGTGACAAATTTACTTGTGCCATTACTCTTCAGATATTTTGACTATTTTAAACTAATTAAAACAGTTTGTTTTTACAGTAATGTGCAACTCACACCAACTCTCTCTGCTATATCCTGGTTAGTTAGACTATGCTGCTGGGCCCATAACCAATGTTAGGGTTTGGGAATTAACCCCTAGAAGAGTATTGCAGCAGTAGTCAAGCCAGGCAACCAAAGAAGAGCGGAAGGGCCCCAGAGTATACACACACTGAACACAAACACTGTTTGTAGTTTAAATAGTTTTTAATCCAGTTAGAGTTTAAGCATTGTCATTCAGTCCATTAAGTCATTCACAGTATTTCCATCCAGTAAGACTCACTAGTATAGTCCAAGTTAAGAGTCCTTGCAATATCTTTATCAGCCGATAAAGATATTTTCTCCTCCTCCGGTTTCACTCTCCAGAGAAACAAACGCTGGATATTCAGTAGAATTACGCAGTAATCAGCAAACAGTAGCAAACAATAACAGTTCAGTCACAGGCACTCACAGTCAGTAATCACAGTTAGTCGCAGCAGCACACAGTTACAGCCAGCCAGAGACAGTAAGTTTTCCAGCTTCTAATGCTTCCTTATATTGTAACTTCTAACCGCACCCTTAATCGGCTAATTGCCTGCTGCATTGTGCTTAAAGTGATAAGCACTTAAACCATGATATCTAAGTTTTATATATTTATTCACCCAAACCATATTTGGTATCAATGTTATACCTAACATACTCCCCTTTTGGGTGAAATAAATATATAATACCTTACAATCTTATCCCATATTTTTCACAACTCTCCTGGTGCTTACTGGCACCTTGGGCTTTAGTAAAATTATCAGCTAAATTGTCCTCCGACATACAGTACTCTAGCTGAATCATCTTACTTCTTACAGATTGTCTCACGTTTAGGTATCTTAGATCTGTATGCTTGCTCCTTGTTTTTACTCCAATATTTGTGGCCATTTGAATTGCTGCCTGATTATCTTCATGTATAATTATAGGATAATCTACAGTTATACCTATATCAATTAACATTTGTTTATACATTATTAATTCTGTACATAACAATGATAAACAGGAGAATTCTGCCTCCATAGTAGACAAACTTATATGCTGTTGTCTTATTGACTTCCAGCCTATTAATGTCTTACCCAGCATTATGGCTGTTCCTGAAGTCGACTTTCTAGTGTCTCTTTCTGATGCAAAGCTAGCATCTGCATAAGCACACAGAATTAAATCACCCTTTGGTTCTAAATACAATGAATAATTCATTGTCTTTTTAAGATATCTTAATATCCTCTTAGCTGCAATCCAGTGTCTTTCACATGGTGCAGAATTGAATCTAGCCAACTGATTCACACAGTACGATATATCTGGTCTAGACCAATTACTAATATAACTCAAACTACCAATTAAAGATTGATAAATCACCTTATCAAACTCAGGGCTTTGTACATCAGTGTTGCTAAACTCCTGACTCATTGGAGTCTTAGCTGGCTTACAAAGCTCCATCTTGTAATCTTTTAGTAATTTGCTTATCTTATCTTCCTGAGATATCTTAAAACCTTTCCGTGTTTTCTTTATATTCAAACCGAGATACTTCTTTATCTCCCTAATTGCTTGATCTTTATTCTCTTTCCTAATGATGCTATTATTTTATTTGCTTCATCATTAGTTTCAGTTATCAATGCAATGTCATCTGTGAATAGTAATAATAATGATACTTTCCCATTTGTCTCCCTCTTAAACAGACATGGATCGGCTAAACCAGCTTTAAATCCTATATTGTCTAGTTCCTTTACAATATACTGGTTCCATTCATAGCCTGATTGTTTAAGACCATAGAGGCTTTTCTTTAACAACCAACAATCATTATTATCCTTATTTTCACTTTTAATACCAACAGGTTTTTTCATATAAATAATATGTTTTAATGGGGCGTGCAAGTAAGCAGTTTCCACATCTAGATGGTTAACTATATAGTTTTTACTAGCTGCCCACACTAATGCTGCTCTCAAGGTTGCTGCCTTAAGACTAGGTGCAAACACCTCATCGTAGTCATTGGCATTCTGCCTAAAACCTTGGGCTACTAACCTTGCCTTATGGATTAAATTACCATCTTTATCTGTTTTTACCTTAAATATCCATTTGCAGCCAATGGATTTCTTTCCTACAGGTAATTTGGCATTTTCATACACTTTCATATCTCTTAATGAATTCATTTCCTTATTCATTGCTGCATACCAACTTTCTTTTTCCTTATTAGGATACTTTTTAATTTCTTCAACAGAATTAGGAACTTGATTAATCTGGCACACTGTGTTAGCCTGGTACCTATCAGGCGGTCTAGATACACGTGTAGTTCTTCTGGGAATTACAGGGCTTACAGGAGGACTTTGTTGAACTACTACCTGTTCATCTTCCTCATCCTGTTCAGCTATAAAATCTGTTTCTTCCTTTATGGGCACTATTTCATCCTGTATTTGTCTCTTTACTTTATTTTTAAAGTTACAGGGATAACTAATGGGATTTCTATAGGATTCAATAATTACATCTTTATTGGCATCCTGTTCTAATTTCTCCCATCCTTCATGTTCTAGAAATTGGGCACTAGCACTACATAACACTTTAGATGTGCCTTTCTCCCAAAATCTATATGCCCTATGGTTTGCCTGATAACCAACGAAGAAAAATCTTTTAGCTCTATGTTGCCCTTTTTTTCTGAGTTGTGCAGGAATATGCACCCATGCTGGTGCACCAAATGTGTGCAGGTAACTTAGATCAGGTTTCCTTCCATGCCATCTGGTGAATGGAATTTCACCTGTTGTTGTATTAACAACGTTGTTCAATATGTTATTAGCACACATTGTAGCCTCCCCCCACAAAGAATCAGGTAACCCAGAATCAGTTAACATTGTTCTAACCATTGCCTGTAGTGTTTGGCCTCTTCTTTCAATAAAAGCGTTATGTTCTGGCCTGTATGGAGCAGACTTCTTATGCTCTATTCCAGCTACCTTAAGTCTGTTCTGGAATTTGTTATTAATAAATTCCGTGCCATTATCTGTCACCAGGGTTATCAGTTGTCGTTTAGACTTTCTTTCAGCAAACCTAAGCCAATTGAAAAAATGTTGATATGTTTCAGTTTTGCTTTTCATTAAATAGCAAAACCCATATCTAGAATAATGGTCCATTATGCTCAGTATATATCTAGCACCCCCCATACTGGGTTTCTTTGGACCTATTATGTCTGCAAATACTACTTCTAAAGGTTCTTTTGTTTTGAAACCATTTAGCCTATTTGCAGGCAATACCTTGCTCTTATCTTCACAGCAAACATTACAACGTAAATATTTATCACAAGGTTTTAACCTTATTCCTTCAGATAACTCAACTGTACGTTTTAGCATTTTAAAATTTACATGCCCCAAACGCCTATGCAATAAATGGATACATTCTTCATGAGGCTTTATATTATTAAATACAGTTTGAGCCTCCCCTTTCTTACTATTATCTAATACATATAATGTTCCATTTAAAGCTGCAGTTACCCTTTTGTTATCTTTTTCAATTATGCAATTATTATCTTTAAAAGTAATTACATAACCTAATTTATCTAATACCCTTACTGAAAGCAAATTAAACTTTAGTTGCGGTACATACAACATTTTTATATCCTGGTTTATGTACGGACAACGTGCAAAACCTTGACCTTTCGCTTTCAGGTTCCAGCCGTTGGCAAGAGATATATGTTGAGAACTTGTAGACATTTTTATAAATTTTGTCTTATCTCTTGTGATGCAGTGGGATGCGCCACTGTCAACCACCCATAAATTATTCTTCACATCAGAGTTGCCAAACGTGGCTAGTTCAAATGCTTTCTTTGGCTTTTTTACATTCTGGCTTTTTCTCTTTTTGCAAAATCTTGCCAAATGTCCTCTGCCTCCACAATTAAAACACTTTTTAATTGTGTATGCCGTTGAAGATAAATTCTCTTCTTCCAGGTGCTTTACTTTGCTTTGCTGGTTTCTTACAAGCTTTGAAGATAATTTCTCTTCTTTCTTATCTTCTCTCAGCTCGTCACGCTCACGCCTTCTTCTGGCTTCTTCTAGTAGCCTGCCTATAATCTCGGTTAATGAGAGGCTTTCTTTTGGCAATACTTCCAACGAAGTCACATAGTCATCATAGCTTTGATCTAATGAAGATAATATTATGTAGACTTGTTGCAGTTCATTAAATATAATCTCTTTTTCTTGCAAATCTTGAAAAATGCTCTTCATACAGTTTAAATGAACTAACATATCTCCATTCCTCTGAAGATGCGTTCGAAAAAGCTTCCGTGTAAGATTTATATGTGCTCCTACACTGTCCCGAACATAAATCTTCCTGAGGTTCTCCCAGCAGTTTGCAGCATTTTCTTCTCCACGAATATGGACAAGCTGCTGATCACAGAGAGTCAGTCCTATGATGCATAAAGCCTGCTCATTTTTTAGTTTAAAGTCTTGTAACTTTTCTTTATCATCATCATTAGCAGGATCCCAGCTACTCACATCTGGTGGGTTTGCTATAATGTCCCACAAACCTTCTCTGCGTAGAAGTAAACTACATTTCATTGACCATGAAACATAGTTTGTTCCATCCAGCCTGGATATCATGGACAGTTGTGACAAATTTACTTGTGCCATTACTCTTCAGATATTTTGACTATTTTAAACTAATTAAAACAGTTTGTTTTTACAGTAATGTGCAACTCACACCAACTCTCTCTGCTATATCCTGGTTAGTTAGACTATGCTGCTGGGCCCATAACCAATGTTAGGGTTTGGGAATTAACCCCTAGAAGAGTATTGCAGCAGTAGTCAAGCCAGGCAACCAAAGAAGAGCGGAAGGGCCCCAGAGTATACACACACTGAACACAAACACTGTTTGTAGTTTAAATAGTTTTTAATCCAGTTAGAGTTTAAGCATTGTCATTCAGTCCATTAAGTCATTCACAGTATTTCCATCCAGTAAGACTCACTAGTATAGTCCAAGTTAAGAGTCCTTGCAATATCTTTATCAGCCGATAAAGATATTTTCTCCTCCTCCGGTTTCACTCTCCAGAGAAACAAACGCTGGATATTCAGTAGAATTACGCAGTAATCAGCAAACAGTAGCAAACAATAACAGTTCAGTCACAGGCACTCACAGTCAGTAATCACAGTTAGTCGCAGCAGCACACAGTTACAGCCAGCCAGAGACAGTAAGTTTTCCAGCTTCTAATGCTTCCTTATATTGTAACTTCTAACCGCACCCTTAATCGGCTAATTGCCTGCTGCATTGTGCTTAAAGTGATAAGCACTTAAACCATGATATCTAAGTTTTATATATTTATTCACCCAAACCATATTTGGTATCAATGTTATACCTAACAATTCTTAACAGTAAATTCCCATTTCCATATCTATTTCAATTAAATCTATGTCTGGTTTAACAATAATCCTTAAAAGAAAAATATCAGTTCCATTCTTTTCCATTTTTAAATCTATGTTCTTATATATGACGACACGTTACCTTGCAGAATCCCCCTTCCTGTTCTTCTTCTACCCATTGTCTTTCATTCTCCTGACTGTATAATTTTTTTCATTGTTGTTTGCTTTCTACTTCCCATCATTTTCTGGTCCTTTCTCTTAATTCCCCTTTTTTCCTTTATAATCTGCATTACCATTTCTAATTTTTGTAGTATAATGCTGTACATTTCCAAGCTTTCTTTCATCATTTCCTTCCTATTTTGTTGTTCCAATTTTATTTCCACACACATTTCTCCCATTTTGTACACTACTACTTCTTTTATTTTCCTTTCTTTAATATTTATGTCCAATGCAATTGTCTAGTAGTTTATTGCAACCAGCGTCCCTTATATTAAATTTCAACAGTCAGTGTCCATAAATCTTTGTTTCCAGCTTCCTTCTGTTGATTTCTTTTCCAACTTTTTCCCAAAGTCACCAAATAATCCCAGGGCAATTTCTTCATGTATCTTTTTTCCCTTGTAATATTCTAGTATTTCACTTTTCAGGGTTTTTATTTTATTATAATGGAATTCCTTTTGTTTCCTTTCAAATTCCAATTTTAAAAAGACCAAGCACTTTTCAAAGAGTCACTGAAATTTTCCCTTTGCCATTAAGTGGCGGGCTCACGTTTCCACGTTCCACCCTTTCTTTTCCCTTTTTCCCTTTTTAAACTTTCATTAATTTCATTAATTCCAGTTATTAGCTATTCTTTCTTTTTAACACGTTCAACTTCAGCATTTAATTATGCCTATTTAGTGCCAAAATCCAAATAGTTCCCCTGCCTCTTTTTCCGATGTAGAGGCCAGGCAAGTCCTGGGAAGAGGGAAGCCCAAGTCCCATGTTCCACTGCCACTTTTTTTCATACATGGGGCACTCAGGGGAAAGCAAAGCCCAGATCCACAGAGAGGGCTAGGAAAGAGGAAGGGATTTGAGGGAGGCTCCCATTTCTGGGAAGAGACTAACCTGGTTTATGAGTTGAATGCTGGGGGGACGCAGCCCCGGGGTTTCTCCAGCCTCACTTGGGCTCCGTTTCTTTCCAGGAGAGGCTCCTGTCAGGAAGAAGCCAAGCAGGGCCGGGTCTTCAGAGGGGGATCTGGGGTTACCTGGGAGGGAGAGTGGGAGAGGGAGGGAGGGAGACACAGAGAAAGAAAGAAAACATATTCAGCAACCTGTGAGTTAGCCAAGTCTTGGTGCAGGGCTTTAACTCCTCACCTCAGGGAAAAAGGTATACCAGCATTTTCCAAACTTGGAACTTGGAGATGAAGGGACTTTAATTCCCAGAATTCCTTGCCCAGCATGATGAAGTCCATGCATTATTGGGTGGGGAACTCTGGGGGTTGAAGTCCATTCCTCTTCAAGTTTGAAAAACACTCATGCAGACCAACCTCTCTCCACGCGTTGCCTCCATTTTGAGAAACAACAGAGACCCCTGAAGAGACCCTCAGTCATTGGCCGGCTTGCAGAATGTAGAAAACGTGGTTTCTTATGGCCATCAGAAGTGAAACATGCCACCGTGAATTGGACTGACCCTCAATATCCCCTAAAGACCCGGATCCTGGTTTGGGAGCCACCCCAGCTGGTTCTGAGGCCGCCCTGAGCCGCCCTGGAGCCAAGCCTGGGTCGCCCTGTGAATCCGGCCCCTTCCTGGCCCTTCAGGCTCAGGCAGAGTTGCCCAAGCTCCCTGGATCCTGAGTGAGGCTTTCCGGTCGCAAATCCTCCTCCTCCTCCTCCTCCGTGGCCGCTGCTCTCTGGCTGGGACCCCTGAGCCCCCTGGCTCCTCCCTGGGGGACAGAAGAGCCTCCGCTGGGCCTCCCTTTGGGGCCTCTGCTAAGGGCACGGCTGGGGCTGAGGACGATGGGGGCTGGAGTCCAGGCCTTTGGGAGGCCCGCATGGGTAACCACTCGATCCGGGCAGGACAGAGATCCACCCGGAGGACCTGGAAAAAACCCTTGGGAAGCAGCCCCTCCCTCCTTCCTTCCTCCCAACGCCTGGCAGGAGGGAGAGAGAGAGAGAGAGAGAGAGATTTGGATGGATGGGTAGATAGATAGATAGATAGATAGATAGATAGATAGATAGATAGATAGATAGATAGATAGATAGAGATGGATGAGTAGATATAGAGTGATGATAGAGATAGATAGAGATAGATATGGATGGATAAATAAATATAGAGATATTTATTGCTAGAAAAGATGGGAAATGAAATTTCATTTCAGGAACAAGCAATTTTAAAACCGGCTGCAATTAAGATCAATATATGGGATTATGACATAAAACAGAATTCCAAACAGGGTCTACTCTTAACCTGGGGCAGAGATCAAGGGTGCTGATTGTCATTAGAAGACAGGCAACGCTACAGTTAAATGGCATTACCTTAGAAGCGGCACCAAACTCCATAGCTCTGGGTGACCTTCCCCAGCAATCCTGGAGACAAGAGGCCATGTTGAAGGACAGCAGAAGTCAATCCCCTGGGTGTTGAACTCTCTTCCCCAGCATCACTTTCTGGACTTGCCCTGACTGGGAGGAAGGACCACAACCACAACAAAACAGTGACCCCAGGGGTATATCTGTAATTTTTACTAACATGGTTTATTCCAGTCTCTCCTCTGCAGATGGAGCTCGGAAAAAGTTCAGGATCCCGAGAGGAGAAGTTGCTTCTCATTGTAATTATGACCATCTGGGCCTTTGAGACCTGTGATGCTATATCTCCAGTTTTAGACTTCGATGTAGACATCAGATTGAAGCCACATGAAAAGGATCTTCTATCAGAAAAGGATAAATTCCTTGGATGAAGCTCTCTGGGACCAAGTTTTGGGACAGGTACAGGCTCTGCTCTTGATTGCACCTTTCTCTCCTTTGCAGATGAAACTGAGTGGTTCTCTGTTTAGATCAGGAAAGCCACTGGCACTTCTCAGAGTCTTTGAATTTTTCCAACTGTTCCTGTTGTTTGTCTTAAAAACAGGAAGTGGATTGATTAATGCCATGAATGATGGACCTCCTGCTTCTGCTGCTGCTGGTGTCCCCATCAGTCTGTGGGAAGCTGAGAAGGAAATGCCCATTGAGTTTGGAGCACCAGGATGGGTACAATCCATGGAGCTTTTACAGGCCTGGAGACCATCTCATTGGTGTGGTCACAAGTGAAACATATGTGTCACCTATAATGAGGCCTTTCAACAGCCCTCCTTCCATACCTTCTTCTTCGTAAGTCATGCAGGGTGATGGAATTGCACTCCCTCCATGTGCAATTCTAACACTCTCCTTCTTTTCTTCTTATGTCACTTATTTTTGTACCTCAGGACCTGTCTAATTTCCTGAATGATTTTGATTTCCATGGCTTCCCTTTTTTGCCTTACTTTGTTGGAAGAGAGTAAAATCCAAAGATGGAGTTTTTAAAAAACCTGAATGAAATCCAGATGATTTTCCTTTCTCAGTTCATTCCTGAGTTCATCACTTGAATAATGAGCTTTGTTTAAGTAGTGACTGAAACAATTGTAGTTGCCTCTCTCATTTGCATAATAGATCATTCAATTTGGATCAATGTTGGCCTAAGGCTTAGTAGGTTTGTGAAGGATTATATATTTTAAAAACATTTGTTGTTGCTATTGAATATAATAACATGAATATTGTTTTTCAATAGGAAGAGTTCTGATCTAACAGATACCCTAATGTCAATTTTTGCTATTCAAATGGTCAGCAAGAATTCCCAGCTCCTGCACAATCTCACACTTGGTTACAACATCCATGACAACTATTTGAGCACTTTCCGCACTTCAGATGTCTTGCTGGACATGCTCTCCACTGGAGAATCCAATGTCCCCAACTACGGCTGTGGGAGGAAGGAAAACCTCCTGGCTCTGATTGGTGAAGCTTCCAGGGACATCTCCATCCAGATGTCAATGTTTGTAGGCACCTACAAAGTCCCACAGGTTTGTGTGTTTTTCTCTATCTGGTAAGGTGAGTGGGGTGGTGGGGATGAACAACAGATCCAATATCTTCATAGAATTCAAGAGCTGTTTTTCAGAATATTAGGGAACATATCAACGATCTTTTAGTCTATTATGTTCATCTTCAAATTGACCATTAAAGGCCTGAAGAGCCATAAGGTACCTAGATGATATTCTACTGAATATTCTACTATTGAAAAACTATCCAGGTTTTGAGGTCCTCCATTAGCATGTTCATTTTCACATATCAATAATATCTGCCTTATCCAATTGGAATCAAGTTGGCAATAGTCCTGTCTATGTATAAAAAATATTCAGACCAAGAAGAGTGTCTTTGGGATGGATAAAAGGAGTTCAGCTCCTGCCCTCATAGATAATTGTTAATTTACACAATTTCTGCTTTGTATAAATTCAGGGTATATAATTATTGGGTTAAAATTAAAGTGATGAAACAGACATATAGTCCCAAAACAGACAAAATTTCAATTAAAGACTTATTGGATTGTACAGCTGTCTACAATTGACCTCACCCCTTTCCTAAGAGGTCTGTAGGGGGCGTGCATAAGCGCACCAATGTGCCTACCGTCACTGTCCTACTATTTCTTTTTATTTTTCTTATACGTATCCATTTCATGTACTCATAACTATTCTGTTAGCAGTTGTGCTCTTGTACATCTAGAGAAGAAGCTGAAAAAATGCTTCACAAAGAATTTGGGATATAGAAGCTGAGAAAGAGGTTTTAGTACTCAAAAATAGCATATAATACAGCCCTATATCTTAGATCCAGACATTTTATCTAACATCTGCTAATTTGAATCTAATTGTTGGAATTGTATGGGTGACAGAGAAATTTACATTGCATTTTTTATTGGTTTTTTTTTGTTTAATATGATTTTGCGTTCCATTTTTATATACGATCTTGTTAATATTGTGTCATAAATATTTTAAACCGTGACTAAGGAACAAACTATTCTTGTATATTCATCAAAACAAAATTGGGTTTGTCAATAAGTAATATTTTGGAGTTGATCTGGACCACATTATAACACAGCATTCTTCATTACTTTTTCAGATCACTGCTCTAATTCCTTCAGAGGCTCTGAGTGATAAAAGGAGATTCCCTTTTTTCCACCAGATGCTCCCCAAAGAAGGATTCCATTACCCAGCAATTGTCCAGCTGCTCCTCCATTTCAGATGGACCCTGATTGGCCTCTTTGCTTCAGACACAGAAAAGGGAGATAATTTCATGAGGACTTTCCCTCCGATGCTTGTCAGGAATGGAATTTGTGTGGTTATATCACAACGATTCACAACAACTGGACAAACAGCACCCCTCAGGGAGGCCCTCTCTAAGTGGAGACAAGTCAACGTCTTTGTCCACTTCATAGAATTTATTTCCATCTGGAACAGAATTATTCCTTTCCATGAAGCACTTATGCATTTGCCAGGACCCATTGAAGGGAAAGTCTGGATCCTCACAAATTTTGTAGGGTATACAATAAAGAAGCACATACCTCTCAAATACATCCATAGTATTTCAAATTTTGGTTATCTGTCAAAAAAAAGGCCAACAGATGCTGCCTTTGAACCCCATTTCTTTGTGAAATATCCGTTTCAAGATCATTATTTTCGCTGTTCCCTTTCCAAGCACGTCTTTTCTGTCAAAGGCCGCAGAAGATGCACCCAGAAAGCCCCACTGGAGACCCAGGAGAAAAGGAACAGGAAACGGATCATAAATGACCCTCATCGCTACAGTATCATTCAGACTCTGTCACAGGCCATGAATGCCGCTTATTCCTCCAGGTCGAGGAGGGGAAGGAAGGAGGGAGAAAAGAGGTTGGGGACTCCGAGGCTGCAGCCGTGGCAGGTATGGGGGGGGGTCCCAATAGGGATCCATTAATCTGAGATCCTTTGGAGAAGGAACCCAAAGGAGAGGAGGGGAACATCTCAACCTTCTTGTGCTGCAAAAGGTCAAGAGATTTGCACCATCTAATTGCTCCTGTCTGACGCTCCGGAATAACAGGGAGCAGATCTGAAGTTTCTGTCTAGCCTCTGTTGGAAGAAATCTCCTTCTGGGTTCAGTTCCAAGTGGGGAAGAAAGATGCTGGAAACATGGTGACTGCTTGGAAGATGGTTTAATGGTGGACAGGAGCACATGCCTTGGTTGAGGAAAGAAGGGCTGAGATGCTGAGAGTGCAACTGTTTGATGCCCTCTGTTGGGATTTGAATTTGAGCTTGTATTCTGATCGGTTGTCAGCCTCCCATGGGGCCATGCAGGGGCATCTCTGTAGGCTGTCCTGAGTCCCAGGCTTGGTTGAGCCTGGCTGGATGATGGTGATGGCTTTGGGCAATTCTTATATAGCTTTACCTGGAGTAGATCTTTGTTATGTAAAATAAACTGGCCTAGGCCAGAGTAATGGTCCATTAGCAAAGGTGGGAGGGGGGCGGAGTTTCAGCCTCTCTGAGTTTCTACTTTTCTTTTTAGGGGAAATATATTCTCCCTTTTTAGTATATCCTAAAATATTTCATTTTCCTAGGAGAGGGGAGGGTTTTAACTCCTCCCAACATCTCTTTCAGTCCTTGGAAGAGTGTTGAATCCTCCCTTGTCCAACTGAGAGATTTTGTAAGTTGGAGAAGCTGCTCTCATAATCTCCTCCTTGTCTTCTCTCAAGACTCAGTTTCAGGTTTCAGTCAAGTACGATTTTGAGATTGTTTTCTTAAACATGTATTTATTTACACATAACTCAAGATGGCCAATGTCTCCAACACAGCTTCCTCCTGCATCCAGTCCACTTTTAGTACAGTCAGAGACCAGCATTACAAATAATAATAATGGAGAAAAATAAAAATAAACGACAGTCAAGGGGCAGTTAGAGTCTGCCTAATGCTGAGTCATGTGCAAATATGTGGCAATATTTATTTATTTATTTATTTGATTTGATTTGATTTGCCAATTGTTTACAAGATAATAAGTATAAGTGTATACATAGTTGTGAATACATGAAATGGGTACATATAAGAAAAATAAAAGAATAAGAGAAACAATAGGACAGGGACGGTAGGCACGTTGGTGCGCTTATGCACGCCTCCTACAGACCTCTTAGGAAAGGGGTGAGGTCAATAGTAGACAGTCTAAGGTTAAAGTTTTTGGGGTTTGGGGAAGAAACTACAGAGTCGGGTAGAGTATTCCAGACATTGACCACTCTATTGCTGAAGTCGTATTTCCTGCAATCAAGTTTGGTGCGGTTTACTTTGAGTTTGTATCTATTGTGTGCTCTTGTGTTGTTATGGTTGAAGCTGAAGTATTCATTGACAGGTAGGACATTGCAATGTATGATTTTATATACCATGCTTAAGTCAGACCGAAGACGGCATAATTCAAGGTTTTCTAGTTCTAGAATTTCAAGTCTGGTGGCATAAGGTATTCTACAACGAGTAGAGGAGTGGAGAACCCTTCTTGTGAAATATTTCTGGACTTTCTCAATTGTGCTAATATCAGATACGTAATGTGGGTTCCAGACTGATGAACTGTATTCGAGTATTGGTCTAGCAAATGTTTTGTATGCTCTGGTTAGTAGTGTGATATTACCAGAGAAAAAGCTACATAGGATTAGGTTAACAACTCTTAATGCCTTTTTGGCTATGTAGTTGCAGTGGGCTCTAGCACTTAGATCATTAGAGGTGAGTATTCCAAGGTCCTTTAGAGAGCTTGGGTCATCAACAAGTTCTTGACTATTCAGCTTGTATTTTATTTTCTGAATTTTTTTGCCAATATGTAAGACAGAGCATTTATTTGTTGATATTTGAAGTTGCCATTTGTTTGACCATTCTGATACATATTCAAGATCTTTTTGTAGGGTAGCAGTATTGTCTGTGGTATTGAACAGCTTTACATCATCAGCGAAGAGAACGCAATTGCTCTTAATATGATCACAGAGGTCGTTTATGTAGAGTATGAAGAGAGTTGGTCCTAGAACACTGCCTTGGGGGACACCACTATTGACAGGTACTGGATTTGATAGGACGCTCCCGATTTTGACCATTTGTTGTCTGTTTGACAGGAATGCTTCTATCCAGTTATTCAGTTTTCCAGAGATACCATAGGATTTTATTTTTAGGAATAGTTTGTCGTGTACCACTGAATCAAAGGCTTTACAGAAGTCTATGTAGATTGCATCTATTGCTTTGCCCTGGTCGAGTTGTGTCGTCCATATGTTTTTGCAGTGTAAGAGTTGTAGATTACAGGATAGTTTTTTTTCTGAAACCAAATTGTTTATTGGAGAGTAGGTTATTTGTCTCTAAGTGGAGGAGGATGGATTGGTTAATAATTGATTCCATGACTTTACAGGTGACGCAGCATAAGGAGATTGGCCTGTAATTTTCAACTAGGCTTGGGTCTCCCTTTTTGAAGATGGGGATGACTGTGGCTTGTGACCATAGGTTAGGCAAGGAGCTGGTCCTGAAAGATTTTTCAAAGATTATGCTTAGAGGTTTGGCTATGGCAGTGGATAGCTTTCTTAAGAAGTAGGCACATATTCCATCGGTCCAATAGATAGAGATGGTTTTAGATTGCGTAGTGATTTTTCAACATTGTCTTCTGTGAAATCGATATGTATTAGACCATTATTGTTATCTGTGGTACGGCTAGGAAATACTGGGCATGATTCATTGCTGTTTACAAATACTGAGCCGAAGAATGTGTTAAAGATGTTGGCTTTAATGGTGTCGTCGTTGCAGTCTTTACCATCAGGTCCTATCAAGGGAGGGATGGACCTTGAGTCTTTTAGTTTGTTGTTTACAAAATTGTAAAAAGCGCAGGTGGAATTGGTGCTTAGAAGGTTTTCCTCTTGTTTAATGTGATAATTGGTGCATTCGGTCTTTATCTGGTGGCATAGATTTTTGTATCGGTTTTTGAAATTGGCAAGCGTGACCAGATTTGTTTTTCCGCCAGAGTGATCTCTTTTTGGATTGAAGTTTCCTTATTGATATGGGTAATTTGCTTTTTTGTTTTGTTTTGGGAGTTGTTGTTGGTACATATAGTTTGATGACTCTTTTGACTTCAAGTAAAAATATGTTATAATGGTCTTCAACGGTATTGCATCCAGTGAATAGAGATTGCCAATCAAGGGATGAGAGATCGTTGTCTATAAGATCATAGTTGCCTTTTTTGAAGTTACAGTAGGGGATTACATCATTGTGGTGATTTTTGTGTGGATGTATGTTGAGACAAAAGTCGATCATATTGTGGTCACTACTGGAAAAGCGTTCTTTAGATATATCTATATCTATATCTATATCTATATCTATATCTATATCTATATCTATATCTATATCTATATCTATATCTATATCTATATCTATATCTATCTATATCTATATCTATATATCTATATCTATATCTATATCTATATCTATATCTATATCTATATCTATATCTATATATATATATATCTATATATATATATATATATATCTATATATATCTATATATATCTATATCTATATCTATATCTATATCTATATCTATATCTATCTATCTATCTATCTATCTATCTATCTATCTATCTATCTATCTATCTATATATCATCACTCTATATCTACTCATCCATCTCTATCTATCTATCTATCTATCTATCTATCTATCTATCTATCTATCTATCTATCTATCTATCTATCTATCTTTCTATGTATCCATCTATCCATCCATATATATCTCTATCTATCTCTATCTATCATCTATCTATATCTACCCATCCATCCAAATCTCTCTCTCTCTGTCTCTGTCTCTCTCTCTCTCTCTCTCTCTCTCTCTCTCTGTGTGTGTGTGTGTGTGTGTGTGTGTGTGTGTGTATATATATTCTTAAGTTTTCGCGGGTACTTACATGTATGGCCTTCAGCTTTGTTCGGGTATTTTCCCACGTCATTATAGTTGTGCTTTTAAAGTTGTAGCAACGTTTCAGCAGAATCTCCATCTGCCATCATCAGGCTTCTGTATTGTGTCCGTCTGTGAGTCAGACTTTTACAGTGGTTTCAGATTTAAATTTGGGGCAGCCTATTGCTGTGCCAGAATGGTTTTTTCTTCATCCTGATTGGTTGGGAGTCTTGGTCTGTGTTTATTGGTCTCGGAGTTTGCTGTGTTCTGCTTGATTGGTGTCTCTAATATCTTCTGTCTGTTTTTTGGCTCTTTTTGTATCTTGATTGGCTGGCAGCATTGTGTTACTTTATTGGAGGTCTTTAGTGCAGCTTGGCTTCGAGTAAATGGACGGCTATCATTAGTTAGGAAGCTGGGTTTCATCTGGGTGCCTGGTTGGGATGTGTTTGAGCTGGAGGTATCAGGGGGGATCTGTTTGTGCCCAGGTGTTTGCCTGGCTTGTGGTGTGGAGATTTTTTTGTTTGTGAGTGCAGGCTTCCAAATGATTGACAGCCTGGTGGAATCATCTCTTCTGTTCATGCTTTCTGGTCTTTTTTCAATCTCTATGGCTTCTCTGATGATTCTGTGGCTAGAATTTTCTATAGTGGCTAGGGTTTTGGTGCCATTGAAGTTGATGCTATGACCTGTGGCTTCCATGGGTTGGACTAGTGAGGAAGTGTGTTCCAGCTTTTTGACTGCATTTTTGTGTTCATCCAGGCGGGTGCTTATTCTTCTATTGGTCTGTCCAATGTATGTGGCCGGGCATGATGCACAGGGGACTTCGTATATGCCTTGGTTTTCTAGGTCAATTTTGTCTTTGGGGTTTCTGAGGATGGCTGCTATTTTTCTGTCTGTTTTGAAGGCAGTCTTGATGTGGTGTCTGTATAGTATCTTACTAATTTTGTCTGTAGTGCCTCTTATGTAGGGCAGGACAGCTGTTCCATGGGTCTGTTCATCTTCTGGGTCTCTATTATGTCTCAGTGTGTTTTTGTGGATCAAGTTGGTGATTTTGCTTTTGTGGAAGCCGTTGGCTGTCAATATTTTAGTCAGGGTGCATAGTTCAGTCTTAATGTGTGTCTTGTCTGCCAGGCGTTTGGTTCTAGTAATTAGTGTTTTAGCCACGGAGTTTATCTGTGCTGGGTGGTGGTGGGATTGGGCGTTGAGGTAGCGGTTGGTGTGTGTTTTCTTCTGGTATATGGTGTGTCCTAGTGTGCCATCTGTTTTTTTTTTTTGTGTGTGTGTGTGTGTGTGTGTGTATATATATATATATATATATATATATATATATATATATATATATATATATATATATATATATATATATATATTTCTGAGGTTCTCATGGTATTTGTATGTGGATCTTTGGTTATTCGGGTTTTCTCCCGCGTAAGATTGGAAGTATCTAGCAACGCGTTTGATGAAGTCTCATTCATCATCTTCAGGCTTCTGTCTTCAGCTCTGTGCTTCTCAGAGTGATGTGAGCTTGCAGCTGCTTCTTCCTTTTAACTGCTAGTGGGGTGTGACTTGATTGGGTGGGGGCTTGGCTGTGTTCTGATTGGGTGGGGTGTGTTCTCATTGGTTGGGGGTTTGGCTGTGTTCTGATTGGTTGGGGGTTGGCCATGTTCTGATTGGCTGGAAGTGTGTTCTGTTCAGGTGGGGGCTTGGTTGTGCTCAGGTTGGTCTTAGTTACTGGGGGATTTGAGCTGGTGAGCTGTGATCTTGCTGTTTGGCTTCGAGTTCGTGGTCGTGCTGCATCTTCATGGTGGGGGTCAGTTCGCTTCATGTGTGGCTCAGGGGTTTGAAGTGGGTAGTGATGCAGCTGCAGTGCGGCTTCTGGTCTGTGGTCGTGTCTCATCTTCTGTGTGGGTGTGAGTCTGCTTTTTACGTGGAAGTGTGGTGGTGGCATCTTGTGTGGCCCTCGTGGGTGTGGGTCTGGTGTCATTCATCATGTTAGGTACTCGTCTGTTCATGAGGCGGGTTTCCAAATGGCTGGTAAGCGGGAGGTGTCATCTCTTTTATTCATGCTGTGTGGGCGTTTTTCTATCTCTATGGCTTCTCTGATTATTCTGTTATTGAAGTGTTCGGTTTTGGCGATAGTTCTGGTATTTTTAAAGTCAATCTCATGTCCTGTGGCTTTGAGGTGTTGGACCAGGGAAGAGGTCGGTTCTTCTTTTTGATTGAGTTCTTATGTTCTTCAACGCGTGCACTTATTCTCCTGTTAGTTTGTCCAATGTATGTGGTGGGGCAGGCAGTGCAAGGGATTTCGTATACTCCTTGGTTTTCTAACTCGATTTTGTCTTTAGGGTTTCTTAGGATGGTGGATATTTTTCTGTTTGTGCAGAATGCTGTTTTAATGTTGTGTTTTTGGAGGATCTTGCTGATTTTGTCTGTAGTGCCTTTTATATATGGGAGGAGGGCTTTGCCGTTCTCTTGTTCTCTGTCTAGGACACACCATCTACCAGAAGAAAACACATACAAACCGCTATCTACATGCACTCTCACACCACCACCCAGCACAGATCAATTCCATAGCTGAGACACTCATCTCCAGAACAAAATGCTTAGCTGATGAACAACACCTAAAAACCGAACTAAACACTCTCACCAACGTACTAACAGCCAATGGATTCCAAAGAAAGAAGATTACCCACCTAATCCAAAAAGAAACCCCAACCAAAATCCAAGACAGAGAACAAGAGAACGGCAAAGCCCTCCTCCCATATATAAAAGGCACTACAGACAAAATCAGCAAGATCCTCCAAAAACACAACATTAAAACAGCATTCTGCACAAACAGAAAAATATCCACCATCCTAAGAAACCCTAAAGACAAAATCGAGTTAGAAAACCAAGGAATATACGAAATCCCTTGCACTGCCTGCCCCACCACATACATTGGACAAACTAACAGGAGAATAAGTGCACGCGTTGAAGAACATAAGAACTCAATCAAAAAAGAAGAACCGACCTCTTCCCTGGTCCAACACCTCAAAGCCACAGGACATGAGATTGACTTTAAAAATACCAGAACTATCGCCAAAACCGAACACTTCAATAACAGAATAATCAGAGAAGCCATAGAGATAGAAAAACGCCCACACAGCATGAATAAAAGAGATGACACCTCCCGCTTACCAGCCATTTGGAAACCCGCCCTCATGAACAGACGAGTACCTAACATGATGAATGACACCAGACCCACACCCACGAGGGCCACACAAGATGCCACCACCACACTTCCACGTAAAAAGCAGGCTCACACCCACACAGAAGATGAGACACGACCACAGACCAGAAGCCGCACTGCAGCTGCATCACTACCCACTTCAAACCCCTCTGAGCCATACATGAAGTGAACTGACCCCCACCATGAAGATGCAGCACGACCACGAACTCGAAGCCAAACAGCAAGATCACAGCTCACCAGCTCAAATCCCCCAGTAACTAAGACCAACCTGAGCACAACCAAGCCCCCACCTGAACAGAACACACCTCCAGCCAATCAGAACATGGCCAACCCCCAACCAATCAGAACACAGCCAAAACCCCAACCAATGAGAACACACCCCCACCCAATCAGAACACAGCCAAGCCCGTACCCAATCAAGTCACACCCCCACTAGCAGTTAAAAGGAAGAAGCAGCTGCAAGCTCACATCACTCTGAGAAGCACAGAGCTGAAGACAGAAGCCTGAAGATGATGAATGAGACTTCATCGAAACGTTGCCTAGATACTTCCAATCTTACGCGGGAGAAAACCCGAATAACCAAAGATCCATATATATATATGTATGTATGTATGTATGTATGTATGTACCCGTGAAAACTTAAGAATATATATATATATATATATATGTTTTCTTAAGTTTCTGGTACTTACATGTATGGCATTCAGCTTTGTTTGGGCATTTTCACGTCATAGTAGTGGTGCTTTTAAAGTTGTAGCAATGTTTCAGCAGAATCTCATCTGGCAGATGAGATTCTGCTGAAACGTGCTACAACTTAAAAGCACCACTACTATGACGGGAAAACTACCGAACAAAGCTAAGCTATATATATATATATATATATATATATATATATATATATATATATATATATATATATATATATATATATAGATATAGATATAGATATAGATATAGATATAGATATATAGATAGATAGATAGATAGATAGATAGATAGATATAGATATAGATATAGATATAGATATAGATATAGATATAGATATAGATATAGATATAGATATAGATATAGATATAGATATAGATTGATAGATAGATAGATATAGTATTATATAGATAGATATAGATAGATGAGATAGATAGATAGATAGATAGATAGATAGATAGATGAGATAGATAGATAGATAGATAGATAGATAGATAGAGATAGATAGATATAGATAGATAGATAGATAGATAGATAGATAGATAGATAGATAGATAGATAGATAGATAGAGATAGATAGATAGATGATGGATGGAGTAGATAGAGATGATAGATAGAGATAGATAGATAGATATGGATGATAAATAAATATAGATAGATAGATAGATAGATAGATAGATAGATAGATAGATAGATAGATAGATACCGTGTTTCTCCAACAATAGGGCCTCCACCAATAGGCCCAGCATGATTTCTAGGCATGAGGTGAAATTAAGCCCCACTCCCAAAATTTAGGCCTATGCGTTTCCCCGCCATTTCTCACATCGTTCGTTAGAACTACACGAGGTGAAGAGAAATGGGGGGAAGGGCGGGGGTGGGTGGGGAGAAAACTTGCCTTTAGGAGTGCCCTGCAGGTAGCCTAGGCTAGAATACCCCGATCTACCGATAGAACATCAGCCGATAGAAGCTCCCCCGAAGGCAGAGTCCCCAGCCGCTTCGGGATGAGGCGTGGCTGCCCGTGTCCCCTCGCCTTTAGGCAGTGTCTCTCGGGCGATGGAAGCTCCCCAAGGGCAGTCACTGGCCACTTTGATCGGCTGATAGAAGCGGCCTCCCGGCGAGGGGAGTGTGCGTGGGCGCTTGCCCCGAGACCGCTTCTACCGGCCGATCGAAGTGGCTGGTGACTGCCCTTGGGGAGCTTCCATCGCCCGAAAGACACTGCCTAATGGCGAGGGGACATGGGCAGCCATGACTCGCCCCGAAGCGGCTGGGGACTCTGCCTTCGGGGGAGCTTTTGTCAGCCGATAGAAACAGCCTCGTGGAGAGGTATGTGCATATGGGCCCCTCTAGGTGGGGGAGTCACCCCCGAAAAGACGGACTAGCCATTTATTCGGGGGTCAAAAAAAAAAAGGCCTGGCCTTATTTTGTGAGAAACACGGTAGTGTAGGTAGGTAGGTAGGTAGGTAGGTAGTAGTAGATAGATGTAGATAGATAGATATGATAGATAGATAGATAGATAGATAGATAGATAGATAGATAGTAGGATAGATAGTAGATAGATAGATGATAGATATGATAGATAGATAGATAGATAGAGATGATAGATAGATAGGATAGATAGATAGAGATAGATAGATAGAGATAGATAGATAGATAGATAGATAGAGAAGAAAGATAGAAAGAAGAAGAGAAGAAAGAAAGAAAGAAAGAAAGAAAGAAAGAAAGAAAGAAAGAAAGAAAGAAAGAAAGAAAGAAAGAAAGAAAGATAGGGATGGATAGATAGCACCTGCAGAACTTACAGTCCATTCTTTATTTAAAAAACTAAGAAAAATCAAAATATAAAGAATCTTGGTGTATTATAGGAACATGGTAAGATAACACAGGAATGACAAGAAAATAAAAATAAAAAATTCCATCCATTCTATAATTTTCTCCCTATTTACCCAATGATCTAGTCCACAAGTTGTCACTTTCCTGCTTCTTAATGAGCTTTAATCTCAAAATTAATATTGCTAGAAAAGATGGGAAATGAAATTTCATTTCAGGTACAAGCAATTTTAAAACCGGCTGCAATTAAGATCAATATATGGGATTATGACATAAAACAGAATTCCAAACAGGGTCTACTCTTAACCTTGGGCAGAGTTCAAGGGTGCCGATTGTCATTAGAAGACAGGCAACACTACAGTTAAATGGCATTAACTTAGAAGTGGCACCAAACTCCATAGCTCTGGGTGACCTTCCCCAGCAATCTCTGGAGACAAGAGGCCATGTTGAAGGACAGCAGAAGTCAATTCCCTGGGTGCTGAATTCTCTTCCCCAGCATCACTTTCTGGACTTGCCCTGACTGGGAGGAAGGACCACAACCACAACAAAACAGTGACCCCAGGGGTATATCTGTAATTTTTACTAACATGGTTTATTCCAGCCTCTCCTCTGCAGATGGAGCCCAGAAAAAGTTCAGGATCCCAAGAGGAGAAGTTGCTTCTCACTGTAATTATGACCATCTGGGCCTTTGAGACCTGTGATGCTATATCTCCAGTTTTAGACTTCGATGTAGACATCAGATTGAAGCCACATGAAAAGGATCTTATATCAGAAAAGGATAAATTCCTTGGGTGAAGCTCTCTGGGACCAAGTTTTGGGACAGGTACAGGCTCTGCTCTTGATTGCACCTTTCTCTCCTTTGCAGATGAAACTGAGTGGTTCTCTGTTTAGATCAGGAAAGCCACTGGCACTTCTCAGAGTCTTTGAATTTTTCCAACTGTTCCTGTTGTTTGTGTTAGAAACAGGAAGTGGATTGATTAATGCCATGAATGATGGACCTCCTGCTTCTGCTTCTCTGCTGCTGGTGTCCCCATCAGTCTGTGGGAAGCTGAGAAGGAAATGCCCATTGAGTTTGGAGCACCAGGATGGGTACAATCCATGGAGCTTTTACAGGCCTGGAGACCATCTCATTGGTGTGGTCACAACTGAAACATATGTGTCGCCTATAATGTGGCCTTTCAACAGCCCTCCTTCCATACCTTCTCCTTCGTAAGTCATGCAGGGTGATGGAGTTGCACTCCCTCCATGTGCAATTCTAACACTCTCCTTCTTTTCTTCTTATGTCACTTATTTTTGTACCTCAGGACCTGTCTAATTTCCTGAATGATTTTGATTTCCATGGCTTCCCTTTTTGCCTTACTTTGTGGAAGAGAGTAAAATCCAAAGATGGAGTTTTTAAAAACCTGAATGAAATCCAGATGATTTTCCTTTCTCAGTTCATTCCTGAGTTCATCACTTGAATAATGACCTTTGTTTAAGTAGTGACTGAAACAATTGTAGTTGCCTCTCTCATTTGCATAATTGATCATTCGATTTGGATCAATGTTGGCCTAAGGCTTAGTAGGTTTGTGAAGGATTATATATTTTAAAAACATTTGTTGTTGCTATTGAATATAATAACATGAATATTGTTTTTCAATAGGAAGAGTTCTGCTCTAACAAATACCCTAAAATCAATTTTTGCTATTCAAATGGTCAGCAAGAATTCCCAGCTCCTGCACAATCTCACACTTGGTTACAACATCCATGACAACTATATGGAAGCACCTTCCGCACTTCAGATGCCTTGCTGGACATTCTTTCCACTGGAGAATCCAATGTCCCCAACTATGGCTGTGGGAGGAAGGACAACCTCCTGGCTCTGATTGATGCAGCTGCCAGGGACATCTCCATCCAGATGTCAATGTTTGTAGGCACCTACAAAGTCCCACAGGTTTGTGTGTTTTTCTCTATCTGGTAAGGTGAGTGGGGTGGTGGGGATGAACAACAGATCCAATATCTTCATAGAATTCAAGAGCAGCTTTTCAGAATATTAGGGAACATATCAACGATGTTTTAGTCTATTATGTTCATCTTCAAATTGACCATTAAAGGCCTGAAGAGCCATAAGGTCCCTAGAGGATATTCTACTGAATATTCTACTATTGAAAAACTATCCAGGTTTTGAGGTCCTCCATTAGCATGTTCATTTTCACATATCAATAATATCTGCCTTATCCAATTGGAATCAAGTTGGCAATAGTCCTGTCTATGTATAAAAATATTCAGACCAAGAAGAGTATCTTTGGGATGGATAAAAGGAGTTCAGCTCCTGCCCTCATAGATAATTGTTAATTTACACAATTTCTGCTTTGTATAAATTCAGGGTATATAATTATTGGGTTAAAATTAAAGTGATGAAACAGACATATAGTCCCAAAACAGACAAAATTTCAATTAAAGACTTATTGGATTGTACAACTGTCTACGATTGACCTCACCCCTTTCCTAAGAGGTCTGTAGGGGCGTGCATAAGCGCACCAATGTGCCTACGTCACTGTCCTACTATTTCTTTTTATTTTTCTTATATGTATCCATTTCATGTACTCATAACTATTCTGTTAGCAGTTGTGCTCTTGTACATCTAGAGAAGAAGCTGAAAAATTGCTTTCCAAAGAATTTGGGATATAGAAGCTGAGAAAGAGGTTTTAGTACTCAAAAATAGCATATAATACAGCCCTATATCTTAGATCCAGACATTTTATCTAACATCTGCAAATTTGAATCTAATTGTTGGAATTGTATGGGTGACACAGAAATTTACATTGCATTTTTTATTTTTTTTTTTGTTTAATATGATTTTGCGTTCCATTTTTATAGACAATCTTGTTAATATTCTGTCTTAAATATTTTAAACCATGACTAAGGAACAAACTATTCTTATATATTCATCAAAACAAAATTGGGTTTGTCAATAAGTAATATTTTGGAGTTGATCTGGACCACATTATAACACAGCATTCTTCATTACTTTTTCAGATCACTGCTTGAATTCCTTCAGAGGCTCTGAGTGATAAAAGGAGATTCCCTTTTTCCACCAGATGCTCCCCAAAGAAGGATTCCAATACCCAGCAATTGTCCAGCTGCTCCTCCATTTCAGATGGACCCTGATTGGCCTCTTTGCTTCAGACACAGAAAAGGGAGATAATTTCATGAGGACTTTCCCTCCGATGCTTGTCAGGAATGGAATTTGTGTGGTTATATCAACGATTCACAACAACTGGACAAACAGCACCCCTCAGGGAGGCCCTCTCTAAGTGGAGACAAATCAACGTCTTTGTCCACTTCATAGAATTTATTTCCATCTGGAACAGAATTATTCCTTTCCATGAAGCACTTATGCATTTGCCAGGACCCATTGAAGGGAAAGTCTGGATCCTCACAAATTTTGCACTGTATACAATAAAGAAGCACATACCTCTCAAATACATCCATAGTATTTTGAATTTTGGTTATCTGTCAAAAAAAAGGCCAACAGATGCTGCCTTTGAACCCCATTTCTTTGTGGAAGATCCGTTTCAAGATCATTATTTTCGCTGTTCCCTTTCCAAGCACGTCTTTTCTGTCAAAGGCCGCAGAAGATGCACCCAGAAAGCCCCACTGGAGACCCAGGAGAAAAGGAACAGGAAACGGATCATAAATGACCCTCATCGCTACAGTATCATTCAGACTCTGGCCCAGGCCATGAATGCCGCTTATTCCTCCAGATCGAGGAGGGGAAGGAAGGAGGGAGAAAAGAGGTTGGGGGCTCCGAGGCTGCAGCCGTGGCAGGTATGGGGGTCCCGATAGGGATCCATTAATCTGAGATCCTTTGGAGAAGGAACCCAAAGGAGAAGGAGGGGAACATCTCAACCTTCTTGTGCTGCAAAAGGTCAAGAGATTTGCACCATCTAATTGCTCCTGTCTGACGCTCCGGAATAACAGGGAGCAGATCTGAAGTTTCTGTCTAGCCTCTGTTGGAAGAAATCTCCTTCTGGGTTCAGTTCCAAGTGGGGAAGAAAGACGCTGGAAACATGGTGACTGCTTGGAAGATGGTTTAATGGTGGACAGGAGCACATGCCTTGGTTGAGGAAAGAAGGGCTGAGATGCTGAGAGTGCAACTGTTTGATGCCCTCTGTTGGGATTTGAATTTGAGCTTGTATTCTGATCGGTTGTCAGGCTCCCATGGGGCCATGCAGGGGCAACTCTGTAGGCTGTCCTGAGTCCCAGGCTTGGTTGAGCCTCGCTGGATGATGGTGATGGCTTTGGGCAATTCCTATATAGCTTTACCTGGAGTAGATCTTTGTTATGTAAAATAAACTGGCCTAGGCCAGAGTAATGGTCCATTAGCAAAGGTGGGGGGGGGGCGGAGTTTCAGCCTCTCTGAGTTTCTACTTTTCTTTTTAGGGGAAATATATTCTCCCTTTTTAGTATATCCTAAAATATTTCATTTTCCTAGGAGAGGGGAGGGTTTTAACTACTCCCAACACCTCTTTCAGTCCTTGGAAGAGTGTTGAATCCTCCCTTGTCCAACTGAGAGATTTTGTAAGTTGGAGAAGCTGCTCTCATAATCTCCTCCTTGTCTTCTCTCAAGACTCAGTTTCAGGTTGCAGTCAAGTACGATTTTGAGATTGTTTTCTTAAACATGTATTTATTTACACATAACTCAAGATGGCAAATGTCTCCAACACAGCTTCCTCCTTCATCCAGTCCACTTTTAGTACAGTCAGAGACCAGCAGCATTACAATATAATAATAATAATAATGGAGAAAAATAAAAATAAACACAGTCAATGGGCAGTTAGAGTCTGCCTAATGCTGAGTCATGTGCGAATATGTGGCAATATAAATGTCCTAAATAAATAAATACATAATTTTGCATTACAGCAGAACAGAATTTGGCCCCATTCAGAGAAACTCCTTCCTACTGATCTGAGAACTGCAGTTGCACGTAAAAGAGTTCCGTATTTCCCAGATATTTTATTAGGAGAGGCGTCACAAAGTGAATCCCTGAGTCCTGATAGGAGATGCCGCATAGCAGGCTGTGAACTCACTGGTGGGATTCAATTTTTTTACTACTGGTTCTGTGGGCATGGCTTGAATTTGTGGGCGTGGCTTGGTGGTCACGTGACCAGATGGGCTGGCTTGGTGGCCATGTGACTGAGTGGGCTTGGCCAGGGGGCCATGTGACTGGCAAACCAAATACAATTGGTCCTCGCTTAATGGCGGTTGCTTAGCAAGTGTTCTAATTTATGACTGATCTCCCCAGAGCTACTTGTCCTGTTTTTGGAGTTTTGACAACCATAAACACAAACACACAACACAAACACACACACACACACACACACACACACACACAGAGCTTTCTAACCCTGCTATTCTTTGATTCTGTAAGGATCTCCTGCTGGAGCAGGGGTTGGACTAGATGACCTCCGAGATTCGTTGCATGCCAGCCCTAGATTGCTGTGTTGCTTCAAAGAGTCTTCTGAAGCCAGGGTTTGTGTGCTTCCTTCCTCTCCTTTTTTTCTCTCCCTCCCTCCCTCCTTCCATGTATTTATCTATCCATCCATATATCTCATTCACTTTCTCCATTCTCCTCTCTCTCTCTTTCTCTCTCTTTCTTTCTCTTTCTTCTTTCTCTTTCTTTCTTTCTTTTCTTCCTCCCCTCTCTCTCTCTCTCTCTCTCTGTCTCACACACACACACACACACACACAGAGTAGGGAAGAGAGAGGGGAAGATAGGGACCCAGCCTCTTCGCTATCCCCCACCGTCCCCCTTACCTTCTCAGGCCAGGCGAGGGAGGGGAGGGTGAGGGGCAGGGCCAGCTGCTTCAGGCAAGGTGAAGAGGCGTCGACCAAGCACGGGAGTGTAGAAGCCTGGGAATGGCGGCTCCCGGCTCAGCTGGCCTGAGGGGCTCCTGCAGACATATCGCGACAAGGGGGGGCGAGAAGCCCCGGGACAACCGTGCACCCACCTGCTGGCTGGCCGGGCCGGGCTGGGCTGGAAGAGGCGCATCCGCTGGGAGAAGTAAGAAAACGTAATCTGGGAGGGTGGGCAGGCAGGCAGATGTCCCAGGGCTGCTCCACATGCGCACTGCATCAGTAGCACACGCACGGCTGCACACACAGTGCGCATGTGCAACAGCCCTGGGACATCTGCCCGATCTGCGCCACAGCCACCACGTGGTAGGGAAAGCTAGGAGAGCGACTGGGACAAGCGGGCGACCCGGTTCGGGGGTGTGGCCAACCAGGGGTGACCACCGGTTCACCTGAGCCGGTGAGAACCGGTTGAATACCACCTCTGCGTGAGCTGCAGTTCGAGTGGCCCCTTGTCCTCAGGGGCCCAGTCTCAGCTCAGGCGCTCTTTCTTTGTATCGGCCCCCTGAAACGGCTCTGGGAACTCCGTTGCAGCTCTCGGAGGTTAATTCCCTTTGGACTCTTGGCAGGGTTATTCGATATAAATATCTCGTTGCTCTAAAGGCTGCTCAAATAAACATTCTTGGGAAGAGCAGCCCCATCTTGTTGGATTTCCAGATCTTTGAGACCTTGTTTGAGTTCACTAAGTGCACTAACTCATCCCCCATCCTTAAAAGCCCTTCCCTGCAGAAGCCACGGGGCTGAGTACCAATGAGTAGTTGTGTGTTCATTTTCCCCACAACAACAACCCTGTGAGTTGAGTTGGGCTGAGAGACTGGCCCCAAATCCCCCAGCCTGCTTCATGACCAAGGCGGGACTTGAACTCACAGCCTCTTGCTTTCTACTTGGGGCTTAACCAGTAGACCAAACTGGGTCCCTTACATACTTATCAAGCTTGGCACAATCCTTCATCCAGTGCATCATTAATGTTCTTATATGAGATACTATAATTTATCAAATCCTAAAACCCAGATAGTTTTCTATTGCTTTTTAGTCATACAGTTGTTTCTAGGAGGAAATCATAAATATTTTTCTGGAAAGTTGGTAATGTTTAAATAACATAAAAGTATATTTGCCTGAGAATTGTTATAAATCTTGTATAATAGCAATTTATCAACCTATTATATTAATGACAACATAGAAAAATTGATGACTTAACGACAAAATGTTGTATCTTCCCACTTTCATGACAAAGATTAAAAAACTAAAGATTATTTGAGTACCATTTTTAAATCAGTTTTTATCCACTTAATTATCATACCATCCACCCCTCACTTAACTGGGTTTCTGATCACATCACAAAATTGTTTGTTACTCTTTCCTGAGATCGAGTTATATCAGCAGTATTTCCATAATGTATTTAGGAAATGAAATAATATGTGAGGATGACTTGCATAGAGCACATAAGTTATATCCCCCCTTTCCCACAACCCATTTAGAAAGGGCAGTGATAGGAGGGAATGACTTTTGGGGGTGGAGGAGAGATTCTGCCTGGGGAAGAAGCAGATAAGAGGAGGACACCTACAGCTGCAAAAAAAAAGGGTCGGTGGGAGATTTGTACTTTCTGGCTCCCCAAATCCTGTCAGTGCAGCATTACAGCGAAGTGGGCCTAGCTCAGGTTTCCTGTCTGGGCTTCCTGAGAGAGGATCACCCTGACAATTTTCTTCTTGACAAATCCGTGTTTCTGATAACCAACCTGTTGCTTTCAGGGAGTTCATAAATCTCCTTTTTTCTGTTGTTCAACTATATTTTGTCAAAATCTATATTGTCAAAATATGATCGACAAATTTTTGTGAACTTTTTCTCTTCACTTGTAAGATAGTGGTAACACCCATTTTCCTAATGAAGCATGTCTGTAAATTAGACAACTACAAGAGAAAGATTAAATATTGAAAAAGCGTCTGGGATAAGAAACAAAGTTTTCTGCTTTTAAAATTGCTGCATGTTCCCATTCTAGTTCCATCCTTTCCTGGAGAAGAATGAGTTTGTCAATATTTCGGACATTGAATTGTACATGGACCCAAATGGAGAGGTAGCAGCAGATCTGTTCATTTGGGGCTTCTTGGTTCTTCCCAGGGATGATCCCAGGGAAGAGACTGTGGCGTATTTTGAAAGACAGAGACTTTCTATCAGAAAAAATGTTCTTTCACGGCTAAAGTTACTCAACAAGGTAGGAGAAAGTTTGGTGTCTTCTCTCCATTTTCCAAAGCCTGAGGTCCCATTTCAAGAGGGCTGATGCTATTCCCCAAAGGTGGTTGACCTTCACCGAGAATTGAATCTGGGCAGTAGAAACCGGATTTTTTCCCTTAGGCTGCTTGGGAGGCATCGGTATTGTTCCATTTTGTGGACCACGTACAATTAAGTGTCTCCATCAAACGGGTGAGAATCCCACAAGGGCTGGGGAATGTGTCCCTAGTAGCTTCTGGTTGTTTGCTCCTTGTGCCCAGAATAGCAACGAAGGCGGCAATTCTGCTGACCGGGGCCTGAATCCAGGCTTGGACGTATCGGATGGGATTGAATCGTGAGTGGACGGAGGTCCTTTTGGCCCCATTGGGGAAAGAAGCTTCTTCTCGTCCTGCTTGGGGAAAAGTGTCCCCTGAAGGGGCAGCTCCATAATCTGGGAGGCTCTTAAGGAGGCCGGACCTGGCCAGAGCTCTCCATGCCTCCCTTTCACCCTCCCTGGGATGGAGCAATGGGCCTTCTGCTCCTAGGAAGCAGCTCCAAGGCTTTCAGTTCACCTGAAATTATCAAGATTGTTCTGATATCACACCTTAAAATTAAGGGTGTGAGAAGAGGGAGAAATGCGTGTTAATGGGGTCATGAGAAGGAACCGGCTGGTTATCACTTAATGCTGAAATCTTTTCTCAGTTCCATCCAGGGGTGGGATTCAAATTTTGTAACAACCGGTTCTGTGGGCGTGGCTTAATTTGTGGGTGTGGCTTGATGGTCACGTGACCAGATGGGCATGGCCAGGTGGCCATGTGACTGGCAAACCAAATACAAGTGGTCCTGCTAATGGCCAGTTGCTTAGCAAGTGTTCTAATTTATGACTGATCTCCCCAGAGCTCCTTGACCTGGTTTTGGAGTTTTGACAACCATAAACACAAACACACAACACACACACGCACACAGCCTTCTGATCCTGCTATTCTTTGATTCTGTAAGGATCTCCTGCTGGAGCAGGGGTTGGACTAGATGACCTCCGAGATCCCTTGCAGCCCAGCCCTAGATTGCTGTGCTGCTTCAAAGAGTCTTCTGAAGCCAGGGTTTGTGTCCTTCCTTCCTCTCCTTTTTTTCTCTCTCTCTCCCTCCCTCCTTCCATGTATTTATCTATCCATCCATATATCTCATTCACTTTCTCCTCCCTCCATCTCTTTCTTTCTTTTTCTTTCTTTGTCCCTTCCTTCCATCTCTCCCTTTCTTTGTCTATCCATTTTCCTCCTTTTGCTTCCTTTCTCTCTTTTTTTCTTTCTCTTTCTTCTTTCTTCTCTCTCTCTTCCTCTTCTCTCATTCCCTCTATTTCCTCTTTCCCTCTTTTCTCTCTTTCCCCTCTCTGTATCTCTCTGTATCTCTCTCTCATTCTGCCTCTTTCCCTGTCTTCCCCCTCCCCCCTTTGTGTGTGTGTGTGTGTGTGTGTGTGTGTGTGTGTGTGTGTGTGTAAAAGAGAGGCATGGATAAGTCTGACCAGGTCGGGTCTCTTTAAGAACCTCCCCAACTATGAACCGGCCCTTTCAGGGGACACTTTTCCCCAAGCAGGACGAAGCTTCTCTCCCAATGGGACCAAAAGGACCTCCACCCAATCATGATTCAAATTCATCTGAATTCAGGCCCTGGTCAACAGAATTCCCTTTTTTCTTTGCTAGTTTGGGCACAAGGAGCAAACAAACCTGAAGCTCTTAGTGACACATTCCCCAGCCCTTGTGGGATTCTCACCAGTTTGAAGGAGATACTAAACAGTGCGAGAAGGTAAGGGTGACGGTGGGGGATAGCGAAGTGGCCGGGTCCCTATCTTCCCCTCTCTCTCCCCCACTCTGTGTGTGTGTGTGTGTATCTGTGAATGTGTGTGTGTGTGTGTCTCCCTGAAAGCCGCGGCATGGCCAAGCCAGCAAGCTCTCCTTGGCGCTCTTCGCTACTTCTTTCATTTCTTCTTTTTCGAATCCAGACTGGCTGAACAACGATTGCCAGACTGCGGTGGAAGCGTCCATTCGGGTGACCCTCCTCCTCCTCCTCTTCCTCCTCCTCTTGCACCCGGCAGCTGTGGATGGATCAGGAGGGTGCAGTTGTGTGGGGAGATGCTCGCTCCTCAAGTGAGCAGCCACCCGCCCCCTACTTGGTTTTGCTGTGCTTTGGCATTTGCTTGAGGAGCATCTCCCCGTGCGCATGCACCCTCCCAGCCCTGCCACAACGGCCGGTTATAGAGAGGAGAGGAGGAGGAGGAGGAGGAGGAGGAGGAGGAGGAGGGAGGAGGAGGAAGGAGGAGGAGGAGGAGGGGAAGGGTCACCCGAAGGGATGCTTCCACCGCGGCCTGGCGATCATTGTTCAGCCAGTCTGCATTCCAAAAAGAAGAAATGAAGGAAGTAGCGAAGAGCGCCAAGGAGAGCTTGCTGGCTTGGCCATGCCACGGCTTTCAGGAGACACACACATACAGAGTGGGAGAGAGAATCAGGAAGATAGGGACCCGGCCGCTTCACTATCCCCCGCCGTCACCCTCACCTTCTTAGGCCAGGCGAGGGAGGGGGGCAGGGCCAGCCGCTTCAGCAAGAAGAGGAGGCGACCAAGCACAGGCGAATAGAAACCTGGGAACGGCGGCTCCTAAAGGGCTTTGAGGTCGGATGACCTGGAGCGGCCGAGATCCGAGTGAGCATTGCACCACAGGTTCACCTGATCGCCCACTTCTTTGGTGTTGGCTTTACGGAGCCGCAGCGTGAGGTCTGGGCTGACATGTGACAGCAGTGCCTTTAGCTGTGCTTGCTTGTAAGTGTCCAAATAATCTGGTGAAGACGGCGGAGGAGTCACTCAGGTAGACCTCCCCCATCCGCAGTCCTCCTCCTGCAGAAAAAGGCCATTCCCTGAGCTAAGAAGGCAAGGAGCTGCGCCTCGACTCACCCAATTCCTAGGACTACCCCAAATGGTCTCAATTCGGCACGGAGAGGGTAGCTCCCCCTGGCAGTTCCCCTTTCCCTCAGTGCTCTGACTTCCTGTGGCTCGCCTCCAGCCTGAACACCAGGTTGGACCACCAGAAGGCCACTTCCCCACTTCTCAACGGCGCTCCTGTGCCGGCCACTGCAGGACTCTCCATCTCTTTCTCCAAATTCTCCCTCAACTTCGAAATGATGACACCTGTTGCCGACATGGGTAGACCGGGCTGCCGGTCACCTTTACCCCCCCACCCACTTGCCTTTTGCTGCTGCCACCTGGACCCCTAACCCCCAGCAGGTAAGGCCCAGCACCTGTGGTGAATCCCAGCTAAATTTCACTGTACCGGAGGACATGTGGAGAGGCTCATGTTCTCCTGCTGCTGGGAAAGCAAGAGAGTCTTTCCTGGCACAGCACAAAGTTTGCAACTTCCTCTCCAATAGGGAAATGTGTGGCTCTGGGCGGCAGAGAAGCAGCCCACTTGAATCCTGTTTCTCTCTGCCGCCCGGAGCTGTGCCGGGAAAGACTCTCTTGCTCTCCCAGCAGTAGGAGGACACGAGCCTCTCCACATGTCTTCCAGTACAGCGAAATGTAGCTCGGGTCCCCACCAGTCTGCATCTCGCCCCCGCCTGGATTCACCGCAGATACTGGGCCTTACCTGCTGGGGGTGAGGGCGGCGGGTGGTGGCAGCAAAAGGCAAGTGGGGTGGGGGGGTAAAGGTGACCGGCAGTGGCAGGTAGGTGACTGGGCCCCAGAGCTTGCAGAGCCTCACTCACCCAGGGAGATCAGGCAGGGCCACAGCGGAAGGCATGCAGCAATGGCTGGACTGGCGAGTGGGCAAAAGCAGGCTGCAGGCGATGCCGCGCATGCACGATAAGGACTGACTGGGAGCGGAGGGGAGGGGCGGGCAGAGAGGGGCGGGGCCAGTCAGTGGTGCAATTTGCCGGTTCTCCAAACTGCGCAGAATCATAACAACCGGTTCTATAGAACTGGACAGAACCAGTAGAATCTCACCCCTGGTTCCATCTCTCCAGACTTTTCTATTTAATAAAGTCCTTTTTGGGGGGCAATGTGAGATGCCAAAAGCAAAAGAGAGGAACTAACGGAAGAATCTTCCAGAAGTTATATCTCCAACCATTTGGAAATAGTGAGAGATTTTGCTTACTTAAGTGAAGACCAGAGGCTAGTAACTTGTCTAATATCCATTTTTACCTCCATTTCCCACATATTTCCTTTGCAATCTTATTTCTTTTCTGCTCAGTCCTTTCCTCAATCTGAATGTGTGGAAAGTTGTCATCCTGGATTTGTCAAGAGGGCTCGAGAAGGAGAGCCAGTTTGCTGCTACGACTGCATTCCTTGTCCGGAGGGGACCTTCTCCACTCAGAAAGGTGGGTGACACCAGAGGAAAAGAAGGCCTGGTGGAACTGGATCCATCCAGAGCATTGTCATGAAAGTATGAATTAAAAAACACTTTGAAGCTGAACTGATTTCTGGTTTATTTCCAAAATGCCCCATTTCTTATCTAAACAGAAGAACAAAAAGACTGTGAAGGAAGGGCTGGATAGAGACAGGTGGCTGTGGCAGATTGGGCAGGCTTTACTACTGCCAGAGAAAATATTTCTTCTTTTTAGCTTGGATGTATCCTTCCTTACACATTTACTTCTCTAGGAACACCTGAGTTCCTTGAAACACGAGGAATTGTTTTAGGTCCACCTCCTGAAAGGAGGATTGCAATGCAGTCTACATGGGTTCCCTTTGAGGAACACTGAAAAGGTGTTGCTGATGTACGAGATACACAATGTGGTGGCATGGATAGTTATGCCTGTATGTGTCTGCACCCGTATCACCACTGCTCCAATGGCCATTCCAAATTATTTGCAACAGTCACTTGATCTGCCAGCCACCTCTGAGGCAAGTATGACAAGAATTGCCATCTTGCACGTAAGTTTCTCTAGAAAGATTAATTGATTCATTATTTTCCTTTAGTAATGGAGGTTCCTATCAATATTCTGAACATTACAAAGGAAATCTTTCAAGTCCAAAGCTTCCCTCAATTTCATAGCCTATCAAAAATATACTGTAGCTATATTTTTTTTAAAAAGTGATAAACTTATTTTTTGTCTCTGGAGATATTAAGAAATCCATCCCGGAAAATGCTCCTGATAATCACTTGTTCCCAAAGAATGTACAATATATCTTGAAATGCAAAGGACAAAGAAATATGGGGTTGTTTTTTTTTTCTCAGATACAGAAAAATGCACCAAATGTCCGGATGATAAATTCCCAAATAAAAAAAGAGTCCAATGTATCCCCAAAGTTATAACCTTCCTGTCTTATGAAGAACTTCTGGGCATCATCCTGGTTTCTTTTGCCCTATTCTTGTTCCTAACCACAGGCCTTGTTTTAATCGTCTTCATTAAATACCGAGAAACTCCCCTTGTCAAAGCCAACAACCGGGACCTCTCCTACATCCTCCTGGTCTCCCTCCTGCTTTGCTTCTTGTCTCCTTCTCTCTTCATTGGTCAACCAAGGAAAGCCACCTGCCTTCTCCGACAAACGGTCTTCAGCATCATCTTCTCAGTTGCCGTTTCTTCTCTCTTGGCCAAAACCATCATGGTGGTGCTGGCTTTCCTGGCCACAAAACCAGGAAACCGAGCAAAGAAGATGGTTGGGGAAGAGCTTGGCCAACTCCATCATCCTGTCTTCTTCTGGTGTCCAAGTTATCATCTGCTCCATCTGGCTGGGAGTTTCTCCCCCTTCCCTGACTCTGACCTCCTCTCCCAGCCTGGAGAGATCATCCTGCAATGCAACCAAGGGGCCGTTGTCATGTTCTACGTCACCCTCAGCTACATGGGCTTCCTGGCTGCCGTCTGCTTCACGGTGGCTTTCCTGGCCAGGAATCTGCCTGGGGCCTTCAACGAAGCCAAGTTGATCACCTTCAGCATGCTGGTCTTCTGCAGTGTCTGGGTGACTTTTGTGCCCACCTACCTGAGCACCAAAGGGAAACACATGGTGGCTGTGCAGGTCTTCTCCATCCTGGCCTCCAGTGCTGGTCTGCTGGGCTGCATCTTCATCCCCAAGTGCTACATTATCCTTCTGAGGCCAGAGCTGAACACAAAGGAGCATCTCACAGCCAGAACAAATGTAAAAACATGAGATATAACATCATTATGATAGTGGAAGAATTGTTAATGTTTCTTTTATTTGATTTCCATTTTGATAGTATGCAGGAGTCAAAGAAAATGATATCTATATGTTTCAAAATGGGGAATTGTTGAACGACTGGAATTCTCCCCTTTCAATAAATATTGCTAAAGAGACCGCTGTAAAATTCAGAGGAATTCAGCTGTTCAGCAACAGCTACTGAACATGATACCTTATAAAAAATGATTGACGCACTTGTTCCCACTGACAGCAGCTAAACATATGGGTGGGTGGTGAGAGAATGTGTAGGAAAAGAGGTCAGGAGGAAGCTGTGGGAACCAAACACCAGCCTGGTTGCCTGATCCTCTCCCTAAAAATGCCAGAATGATGTGAAATGCCATGCTTGACTGGCTCCCAGCTGAGGAGGGAAATCTTCATCCCTCTTATATGAGTCTTTCTTGATTTCCTGATAAAACCTCCTTTGCAGAAAGAATTCAGCAGAACAGCTGTCTGGGATTTCAGTTTGGGATTGTATGTACTTCACAGCAAAAAAAAAGAATATAAAAAAATGAAGTGTGTAAAGAAATTTCCACTGTATATTTTTTTTTCTTTCATCAACCAGAGAAATAAAATAGCTGTTTTCAGGCTCTTTAATTTTCCACTCTACAATTTGTACCTAAAGCATTTCTCTGCTCCTCCTCCAAGCCTGTCTCGTCTGTGAAGGGCTGGAGAAGATGTCCAGAGAAAGGGGACCTTGGGACTCTTCCCAGGAGGAGGTTGCAGGGATCCTGTCTCAAGGCAGCCGCATCATTGACCAGGTCACAAACCTCCAATGCTGCATAACGTTCATCCAGGTCCAAGAAGGGGCTGAATAAGTGGGGGGGACTTCTCGGTTTTTAGGAAGAGGCACCCATGGAAGCTGCTCTGCTCTCCAACCACAGAGATTGCTGATCAATTGGGAATCAATTTTTATGTCTCATAAAGGCTCCTAACTGCAAATAGGATCCCTTTGCAAATTCCATTTTAAGGAGATAAGAAAAGCTCTGTTGGATCAAAAGAAGGTCTGTCTAAGATTCACACAAATCCCTCTGGTTCTTGCACAAGCAGTAGAAGAAAGCCGAGACTTGTGGCTTTGTGCCACATGGAAGAGGGGTTTATCCAGAGGTGGAATTCAGTAGTTTTTGACCAGTTCTGGAGAACTGGTAGTGGAAATTTTGAGTGGTTTGGAGAACTGGCAAATACAGCCTCACCCCCATCTCTTCTCTGCCTCCCACTGCGTCCCAGCTGATCGGCTGGATTGGTTGCCCTGCACAGGAGAACGGAGCTGGAAAGCAGTTTAGTCGGGCGAGGAAGGAATGGGCTTTTGAACTAACTTTCCACTGCCACGCCCACCAAGCCACACCCACCAAGCCCCGCCCACAAAGCCATGCCCACAGAACCAGTAGTAAAAAAAAATGATCCCCACCACAGCGATTATCCCACAATTTCACTTTCCCCCATCACTACCCACAACATTGGACATTCAGCCATCTCACACTCTAGGAATCTCCAATTTTAGTATCTCACATTAATCTGAGAAAATGTTTCCAAATTTCCCACCCCAAATTCAATAAGAGTTAAGGCTGGACTGGAATTCCAAAGTCTCCTGGTGATCCGCTCAAAGTCCCCCAGGAAGTTTTCCTGCCTGAGGGAGGATTAGAACTCAAAGCCTCCTGAATCTTGGCCGAAACAACCAACAAGTTCTAAATCAATTATTGTCAGGAAGCTCACTCAAATTGACCGGCAATTCATGCAAAAAATTAGGCTGTGCGTTTCCCAGAAGATGGGTAGGCTCCATAAACAATGCCATTGTTTCATTTGAGGAATGAAGGCGGAGATGGAAGGTTCTGGAAACGCCATTTTACAGGATGCACCTTCTTTAGGCCCGACTGCCCCTGTTTTTCTTTGTACAACACCTGAGCTAAGGAATCTCTGAAACATTGTCTTGGGTTTAGGTCCAGGGGCCACAGGAGAAGTCTCCCATCCTAAAACGTATCCTGATCCCTTTCTATTTTGAGTGCACCATGGTGGGTCTGTCCCCATTCTTGGGAAGGGGACATATTGTGTGGGTGTGTTTGCTATGTATATTGACAACACGCAATTTTTAGGGGAACCTTTGAAAGTGAGCTCAGTCTGCTCCTAAACTGTGAGCCCTATCTGACCATCACAACACCCGAAGGACATCCAGATATACACAAAGCCTTGTTTTTCTATGCTTCAAGCATGGACATCAATCTGATCATCGGTCCGCTCATATTTTATCTTTTTGGAATGTGCAGTAAGTTTAACACATAGTAAATCTCACACATGGTCATTTTGCCATTCTAGGCCCTTTTGCTTTTTTCTATCAGCTGCCTCTTGTCTTTCCGCCTTATTCCTTGGATGGCTCCAAAGACCACAAAGCTAGAACTTCTTGGAAAAATCCATCACTTGTTTATACCAAGAACAATCCAAGTTCATTTGCTTAATTTTCATGGTCCAACTCTGCCCTTTTCATCCCAGTTTCATGGTGGGCAACACCCATTCAGCAAGGAGACGTAATGGTGTAGCCACTGGATGCAGATGTTTGCTTGTTATGATACAAGAGTGTTGCGTTGGTCTGGCATGAGTGAGCAAAGAGATGGGATTCCCCTGCTTCCTCCCTAAAATATTTTTAAATAAATACTTTTCTTCCTTATCTGCATGATTGGCCTTCAGTGGACATGATTGTAGATGACCAGGGAGAAAAAAGGGAAGATTACCAAGTTTATGCAGGAATCCTCAGATCTAGCTTTGCTTTCGCTGTGACCACTTGACTTTAGTGAAAGCATACCTTTTACTAGATGCAACTCGACTGCAAATGGAGACGAGTCTTTCTTTCCTGAAGGTCCAAGCTGGGCCGGGCCTGATAACCACTCACCTGCTTGGCTGCAATGCCTTCTCTTTGGCTGTGGGTGGTTCTCTTGTGGATGTCCATGCATCTGGGAAGGGTGAGGAGACAGGAGATATGGAATATCTCGGAATATCTTGGCTGGGCCCAGGAGTTTCTTGCCACTCATTGCCTCTTCCTTCTTCTTCTGAAAACATCACCAGAAAACTCAAAAGGCCAACAGTAACAATGATTTGGGTCTTATTAACCAGAGCTGGGGAGGAGAGAGATGACTGGAGAATATTGGAGGGCCTCTTCTAGAGGAAAGGATGAAAACAAACAAACAGAAAGAAAAGTGAAAGCTTTCAGGCTTTCTTCCGCCCACCTCCTCATTTGTGGCCCAAAATGTCTTCATCATCAATGTTTGCTAGGCCAGCCCCTTTTGGCACCCCAGGGACCCCCACAGTTGCATTCAGCATGCAACTTGAAGAAGAAGAAGAGTGTGTAAGTCCATGAACGGAGATTGGACAGCCACTTGTCTGACATGGTATAGGGCAGGGGTGGGATTCAAATGTGGGTGTGGCTGGGTGGGCGTGGCTTCTTCTTTTTTGCAGCACCCCCTTGTTTTGGGGCCTCCTGGACCTCAGGGAAGCCTCCTGGGGGGCATTTTTGCTCCCAGAAGTCTTCCCTGGGGCCCAAGAAGGCACAAAACGGAGCACAGGGTGGGGTGCGCAGCATACATACAGATCCCACACCCCCTTTTGCCTCCTGGGCCTCAGGGAAGCCTCCTGGGCAAAGCAGTAAGACAGCGAGGGGGATCCCGGCACAGCTGATCATCGGGAAGGGAAAAAGAACCTGAAGATTCCTTCAGGAGTGACTGGGTGGGGAAGGAAGCAGTCAGAGATGTCGGGCAAGCGCAATAAAGACTGACTGGGAGGGCAGGGTGGAGAGGGGCGGGGCCAGCCAGGGGCACGATTTGCCGGCTCTCCGAACTGTGCAGAATCATAACAACCGAACCGGTAGAATCCCACCTCCAGTATAGGGTCTCCTGCTTGAGCAGAGGGTTGGACTAGAAGACCTCCAAGGCCCCTTCCAGCTCTATTCTGATTGGTTAATAAAGGGCCAAGTCCAGCAAAAGGAGCTGGAGACTCACCGAGAATTCCAATCCCATCAAGGAGTGTCCAGAAGACTCCACGGCTTTGATCCCCAACCTGTGTCCCCTGAGCATGTACAGTCTTCCTTCTCTAAAAGATAGGATTTCTCCTCCTCTCTTCTACAACCCAACGCCTGGCTCTTAACACAGCAATGGCAGAGCCAGGAGCAAAAAAGAAAGAAAGAAAGAAAGAAAGAAAGAAAGAAAGAAAGAAAGAAAGAAAGAAAGAAAGAAAGAAAGAAAGAAAGAAAGAAAGAAAGAAAGAAAGAAAGAAGGAAGGAAGGAAGGAAGGAAGGAAGGAAGGAAGGAAGGAAGGAAGGAAGGAAGAAAGAAAGAAAGAAAGAAAGAAAGAAAGAAAGAAAGAAAGAAAGAAAGAAAGAAAGAAAGAAAGAAAGAAAGAAAGAAAGAGGAAAGAGCACAGTCCCACCTAAAAGTCTCAACCAGAATTCCTCTCGTTCCTGAGGTTTTCTTTTGCACAAAATGTTCCCTTTCCTTCCTTCTCTTTATTTATATTTGTATCCCTTTCATTCTAACACACAACACACCACACACACACACATACACACACACCTCTGTTCTTACCTTCTGATCCCAGGCTTGCTTTTTGCTAGCCACCTTGTACAACTTATGTACTTTCTTGGTGTTAAATTCAGTAAACTTGGAGGCAAATACCCATAGATTCCTGAAAGGAGGTGAACAGCTATTTTAATTTTCTCTTTTTAGGAGCTGGGCCAGAAGCCCAGACTTTTCATGCCGGAGGAAAGAGATGCCCCAAAGAAGCAGTGATGGAGAGATGCTTTCTTCTGGGGCCCAAAAGTTCCCTCTTACACAAAAATGTCTTACTTCAAACTTGAGTGATGAAGACTCCCAAGATAAAGTCTGCAGAGTTTGATGCAAGCATGGCATGACCAGTCTGCTACTTTTCTTGACTACTGCAAATGCCGGTATTGTGGTTTTCTAGGGGTTTGGACTAAAATGTGGATTTTGTTTTTAGCACTCATATTTAACAACATATTTCCAAACAGGGGAATTCAACAATTGGAGACGGCATCTCATTTGAGGCATTGCAGCAGGTATTCAAGGGGAGTTGGACTGTTTGCTTGTGGCTATGTAGAGAATCTAGGCGATTCCTCTTTTAACTCCATCCCCAGGTTCTGCCTCTTCTTCCCCTAGACCTCCAAACTCAAAAAGACTCCTGACTCACAAATCTGACTGCAACATCTGGACAAGAGAGAGGGTTTAAGACTTGTGGACTTCAACCCCCAGAATTCCTCCTTCCAGTCACGTTAGCTCAGGAATTCTGGGAGTTGAAGTCCACAAGCCTTAAACTTGCAAAGTTTGAAGACCCTTGTTCTATGGTCTTAGAAATCCATCCCTGGTTCTAAGGGACATTCCCTTTCTCCCTTCATCAAAGACATTAATTAAAATGTTGCTGAATCCAATGGAGGAGAACAGGGTGGCCAAATTAAATATTTGATGGTCATTTCCAGAGGAGCATCTGAGATGTCTTTGGGGGCATTTTCTCAACCAGCTTGATAACCTCTACAAAATGTTGCCCTTCATCCCACACTTGCTAATAAAGATGTTGGGATTCCTCCATTAAATGTTCATTACATAGAAAACATCCTAAAAAGCAACTTGGTTGGAATATCTAAGGTGACACTTTCTGAGTGGCACTTCCTGAATCCAAGACTGAGCTCTTCCCTCCTTGAATTGCCTGCCATGAGCCCAGTTCTCCAGGGGTCTCCAAGAGGGGGAAAAGACCAGCCAGGACCTGCAGAGACCTGAAGGCATGGAATGGCCTCCTGGGAAGGTGGAGGGTTCATCCCACCTGGAGGTTCCTAAGGAGGGGCTGGACAACCACGGTGAGGCCGGCCTTCCCAGCCACACAGCCAGGAAACCACCCAAAGAGGCGGCTGGAAGCCTGGCCAGTTCTGCCTCCCTCTCTGGCTCTGGAGCTCCCCTTCCCCCTGGGCCGCCTGGGTGGGAGCCTCTCCTCCTCTCCCAGCCTGCGGGGATCCTCCTCCTCCTGCTCTGGGCGATGGGGCTGCCCTGGGTGGCTGGAGCTTCCTGCCCCCACTGCCCCCGTCTCCCCCTCTCCCCATCCTTTCTCAGACCCCCAGTTCTCCCTCCTGGGCCAAGGGGTGCATGGGAGTGAAACCCCCCAACAACTGGAGACCTGGGACAAAGGGACCCCCAAGGGCACCTTCAGAGCCTCGGAGGTGGGGAGGCCGAAGGGGCCGCAGACCCCACTATAAGGGCCCCATCCCCACAACAAGAAGACCTGAGGCCTCCAGGCAGCCCCCAACCCCTTTTCTTGGGGGGCCTGGCAAGAAGAGAGGTGGGGCGCCCAACGCAGGGCAGCCTGGAGAAGCCCTTGAGGCAGCCTCAAAAGGCAGCCCTGAGACCTCCAGACAGACAAGGCAGGAAGTCCTCACCATGGAGCCCAACACTCGTGTTGCTGAGGGAGATGGTTGTTAAGTGAGTTTTGATCCACTTTATGACATTTCTGGCCCTGTTTGCTAAGCGAATCACTGCAGATGTTAAGTCAGCCAGACGGTTCTTAGGTGCATCCGGCTTCTCCACTGACTTTGCTCGCGAAAGGAGATCATGTGACACACATCCCAGGACATTGTGGCCGTCATACGTGTGAGACAGTTGTCTAAATGTAAATCCTGGGACCCCAGGGAGGCTGCCAGGGCCGCCGGTGTGGAAAGGGGCCCTAAGTCATCTTTCTCAGTGCCACTGTGGCATTGAATGGTCACTAAATGGAACAGCTGTAGGTCGAGGACCCTCTGCCAGGAAAGAGCGAAACCATCACAGGAGGGAGGGAAGAGGAGGATTCCCTGATAAGTCCTGGCAGAGCTGCAGGGAAGTTTCTCCCGGCCTCCTCCTCCTCCTCCTCCTCCTTCCACCCGATTCCCCTCCTGCCTCTTTTCCCTCCGTCCGTCCATCTTCCTCCTCCGCCTCCCTGGGAAAGAAATGGCCTGGAAGCCCCTTCGGGGTTCTGAGGGAAATGAGCTGGACATTCAGGGGGAGGGCAGAGCTCCAGGGGTTCAGCCTGACCCCCCTGATTTGGGGGTCTCCTGCCGCCCAGAAGGCTGTTTCCTGTCTTCTGAAAGGGCCAAGAGACTCTCCTCCAGCCTCGGCCCTTCCTTCTGGCTGGGACCAGGAGCTGGTGGGCTTCACACCTGGGGGAACAGCAGCCCCCACCTGCCAGGTGCAAAGTTGCCACGCCAGACTCGGATCCTGGCAAGAGATGCAACCTGGGGACTCTCACCCCATTCACTCCCCCCCTGCCCTGGGCCCCCATGGGGCAGATCCCCCCACCCTGCCCAGCAAGGCCAGAGGGAGCCCCCTCCAGGGGGCGCCCCACTTCCCAGAGCAGGAGGAGGAAGAAGCCCCTGGCTGCCCCAGGGGGAAATTGGCAGCAGGGCCCCAGGCTGACCTCCCCTCCTCCCTGGACCCCACCAGCCCCACCTGGCCTGCACGTGCCCAGGGCTCACCTGGGAGCTCCACCTGTACCCCACCTGTGATGCCAGAGCCGCTCTCCCAGCCAATCCCAAGGAAGGCTCCTCCCTCAGAGGTGGGCTTTTTTTTTTTATAAAACAAATTTTATTGATTTTAAAGACAAACAAAACATAAGACATCAAAGTATAAAACCTCCTTTCTCAAAAATTACTTATAAGTTTTAACAAGGCAAATAAGGCATTATTTTTTAAAGCATAGTTCCACATTATCACATTTCTATTTAAACACATATATATCTTTTCCAAATTTCTCATTGTTTCTCCCTTCACTTTTATTCAATTATATTTCTTTCTATCAAGGTTTTATTAATTCTCCATCAAGCATAAACACACAAAATACAGAACATAAAACAAAACATAAAAAGATAAAACCTTCTTAATTATTATTTATACATGTCTTTTCCAAATTTCTCTCCCTTTAGTTTTATTCCTCCAAGGTTTTATTAATTCACAATCAAAACATAGCTAACCAAAACACAAAACATAAAACATAAAACTTCTTTTGAAAAGTGGCTTAGCCCCGGGTTACATCTTTTTTAACAGACCTAAATCAAGTTCGTGCTCACCTTATATACCATTCATATCTTATTAACCATTCTATATTTTCTATATAACTTCTCCCTTCTTTTCACTCTCTTAGTTATATTTTGTTTATTTCATCTTATTTCAGAATCATTATGTTTGTATCTTTTGTCCGTTCTTTTTCAATCATCTCTTTATCTCTTCTCTTTAGCAAAAGAATTTCCCCTGTAATCACTTTTAAGGTGTGACGCCTTTCCCTAAAGTAACACTTAAAATAATACAGAATTTCTATCCTGATTCTGCTTAGTACATTCTACATGTTGCATTTTGAAAAGAAAAAGAATAATAAAATTATAATATAATTAAATATATAATTTCCATTCTAATTCTATTAATAGTATAACTAAACATTAATCATTTTACACATTCTCTTTGATATTTTATTAAATATTGAAATCTATCATTATAAAACATTTTAATATTTTAATATTTTGTTAAATCTTATAATATTCCAATAGACTATTTCAAATGCAAATACTACAATACTATCTTATGTACTCTTGCAGAATCTTTCTTAAATTATACATCCTTTATCCTTTATCTCTAAAAAAAATATCTTGTTCCAGACCGTGGCTTTTTTTTTCCCTTTTTCCCTCCCTTTCTTCTCCAGTCTGATCATTTTGCCCCCACCTCTCCTAACCTCCACCTTTTTAACTTCCCCTCTCTGTTGTAATTCTCTTTTCAATTGCTTTCTAACATTGTACCTTTTTTTCACCTTATTTTTCTTTTTCTTGATTGTTTTATTAAATCTTAAATTCTCATTTTTCCTTCCTCTCTTCCTATTTTCTTTCTTAATCAATTTTTTTTGTCCATTAAAAATGGTTTCCTTTTCTTCTTCTTCTCCTTCTCCTTCTTCATCAAGTATTTGCTGGTACGTAGAAACCGCCATTTCTAAAAAGTGGAAGACAGCTCCCAATGAATTCTTGCCATTTGGTTCTCTTTCCTTTAATTTTTCATATTCCATTTTTAGTTGATCCAGAGATGGTGCCATTGTAAATTTTTAAGAACAACCCAGATGTTTTTAGTCTTAAGGTAATTTGCAAATGTCAAAGTTATCAAACAATCCAAACAGCCAGAAATTATTTCCTCTTCTTCTCTTTGCAACTTTTCCTCCTGGGGCAAAATCCCAAATATATTTTAAAGCCGTATTACAATTAGTTGTTGGTCTTATAATCTTCAAAGCGTCTCCTCCAACCAATTTTAAAAGATTTTTTTTTTTTAGTCCTCTCCTTCCCACTTATAACAAAGAGCTTGTTTTTACCTCAAAGAAGCAAGTTTTTCTGTGCTCATTTGCTTTTTCCGTAAGGAAGGGGAGTGAACTTTCCTTCAGCACTTTCGCAGCCGATAGTAACTTCTTTTGGAAACAAATGTATCAATCCGAAAGTCAGGTTTCCAGGGTGTTTTAAAAGTAACTTAATGTCCCGGTTCAGCCAAGAAAACTTCTCCTTCAGTCTTCCTCCTGCACAGTCTTATCCGGTTGAAGATTCCTTTATGGCTGCCATTTCTGACAGTCGCTCCACCGCCTCAGGAAAAAGGAGTCTAGCCGGCTGGGGAAAGGGGGTGGGATATCCCCAGACCCCTGCCCGGATCTCCTCTGTCTTCCACTGCCTCTTCAGGGCAGCAACAACCCCCAAATCCAATTGGATCGGAGGTACCTCAGCGGCGAGCGCAGCAGGGACCCGCAGAGAAGCGGATTCCTGCCGCCGCCGAAGCCTTGCAACCGGAAGTTCCCCTCAGAGGTGGGCATTTTGATAGCACCTGAGCTTCCCAGACCAGATGGGAGGGGATCCCCCTGCATCCCTCTCCCCCTGCCCCCTTCCTCCCTGCCCTCACTGGGGAGGGGGCAGACCCACTGCAGAGCCCCCTGGCCCTGCAGGACCCCTGCGTGCCCCCTCCTCACAGCACGGTCCCCTGCCAAACCCTCTCTGAATCCAGCCCTTTGGAGGCCGCTTGACTGGTGAGGAGGAAGCCAGGCCCAGAGAGGCCCCTCAGCCTTGGCCAGATGGGCGGGAAGGTGGTCTTGAAGCCCCCAGGGGAAGCCGACCCAGAGATCTTGGCCAGGCTGCTCAGAAGCTGTTGCCATTGTCTCTTTCCCAGGACTCCGAGAGAGTGGCTGGCCCAGAGCCTCCTAGCTGGCTTGGCTTTCAAGGCAGGACTGGAACTCAGCCCCCCCCCCGGATGGAAGCCCCAGCCACCCAACTGACTCTGGTGGGATCCACATGACCCTCTGAACCCAGTCTCTTCCCTAGTGGCCGCATTCACATTTGCACCTCTGTTGAAAGGCTGTCAAAATGCCTTTCTTCTGAGGATTCGATTTTCCCGCTGGGAGAGCTCCGGCGCAAGGATACGGACAACTGCTTGAAAGCTGGATCTTTTTATTTTTCAGGAAGGCGAGAGATAGCAGGAAGTCTGCGTTCCTGGGCTAGCTACCTTCGCATGGTAAGTACCTGATTTTTATACCCTTTTTTCCTTTTGTATGAGTGCTTGTGTTTGTATTTCTTAATGTTTTAAATCCTGTCAGGGGTTGTTTTTCTTCCCGCCAGAGGGTAAACTCCGCGGGGTGCGGAAGGCAAACTTTGCGGGGTGGTTTGATTGTTTTATCAGTTTCGTCCTAATCTTTTTTAGCTTAATGGTTTCTTATATTTGTTTTGTGGCAATCTCCTGTCTGTCTCCTTTGTAATATATTTTGTGTCTTTTGTCTGTTTGTTTTGCTGATTTGGCATGTCTTGTGTTTGTAAGGGTTTTCTTTTCTTGTTTCCTTAATTTTCTTAATTATTTGGGCTTTTGTCTAAGGGGCTTCTTTAATACCTTTTGTTTGGTTCCTTTTCCTATGCAAGTTTGTTTTATGGCTGGCCTGATGTTCCCTTTGGGCTTTTCCTGCTTGGGTGACACCACTGTCCTCGTGAAGTTCCCTTTCCACACCTCTTAACCATGGTTTGTTTCCCGAGGTTGAACCATTTGGCCGAGTAGTCAGTGGATGATGGGAACTCGGAAGAAGATGAATTCCTGGAAGAGAAGCTGATCAAGAGGAGATACACAGGCAGGCCTCGACTTACAACCATTCATTTAGTGACCGATCCAAGTTACAACTGCACTGAGAAATGGAACTTAGGACCATTTTTCACAATTAATGACCTTTGCAGCATCAAATGCAGAGATCAGAATCAGGTGCTTGGCCACAGTTTCATGTTTATAATGGCACCAACGTCCCAGGGCCATTGTGATCCCCTTTTACAACCTTCTGACAAGCAAAGTCAATGGGGAAGCCAAATTCACTTAATGACCGGGTTCCTAACTTATCAACTGCAATGATTCATTTAATGACTGTGGAAAGAAAGGCCATCAAATGGGGGCAAAACTCACTTGATGGATGTCTCACTTAACAACAGAAATGTTGGGCTCAGTTGTGGTCATAAGTTGAGGACTACCTGTATTGGGGACCCTTTTCTTTTGGCGAGGACCCCGTTTACACAACATGCTTGACCAGGCCGGGGTCCTCTCAGCCCCCCTGAGAGAAGCCAGAGGTCCACATGGAACCTCCTCAAGGCTGGTGAGAAACCCTGGATGACCATAGCCCACCTCCTCCCTCCTCTGGGGTCTCCCTGGGACAAACCCAGAAGTTGGGGTGGGCTTCCTCCCCTCTGGGCCTCACCCGGCTTTGGTCAGACATGGCTGGGAACCTCCTGGAGGAGAAGAGAGTCTCATTGCACATCAACCTGGCCCTGAAAAGCCACAGCTTGAACCCGGAGCCACCCAGGATCTGGTCTGCAGGCCCTGAGAGCAGAATCTGAGGGAGGTTCAGGGGGAGAACTTCCAAGCGGTGGACCTGGGATATGGGCCTTCCTCTGCTCCTCCCTGCCAGGGTGGGCCTGCCTGTCCCTTCAGTTCCCCCTCCCACTCAGCCCCCTGGTTCCCCTTCTGGGCCAAGAAGTCCATATTAATGTCTCCCCCAGTGAAGAAACATCATCCCTGAACAACGGATGCCAATAAACCAGGAACAAAGGAGTTCCAACAGCACCTTTTTTGGGATAGAAAGTCTCAGCCGCAGAAATTGGGAAGGTCAGAGGGGTCCCTCCCCCCCCCAAATAGAAGATCCCCACAACAGAGGAAGAGCCACCAGATCTCCAGAAATCCTGTCACTAGAAATCAGGTTGCACCATCCACCACACTGTGGGCATCACCACCATCTTTGTAGGGTTTCCCTGTGATAAGATGGGTGGACAGTAAATTTAATGGATGGATGGATGGATGGACGGACGGACGGACAGACAGACAGACAGACAGACAGACAGACAGATATGGATTGATAGATCTCAGCTGCAGACTTTACAGTCCATTCTTTATTTAAAAAATTAAGAAACATCACAATATAAAGAACCTTGGTGTATTATAGGAACATTGTAAGATAACACAGGAATGACAAGAAAATAAAAATAAAAATTTCCATCCATTCTATAACTTTCTCCCTATTTACCCAATGATCTAGTCCACAAGTTGTCACTTTCGTGCTTCTTAATGAGCTTTAATCTCAAAATTAATATTGCTAGAAAAGATGGGAAATGAAATTTCATTTCAGGTACAAGCAATTTTAAAACCGGCTGCAATTAAGATCAATATATGGGATTATGACATAAAACAGAATTCCAAACAGGGTCTACTCTTAACCTTCAGCAGCGATCATGGGTGCCGATTGTCATTAGAAGACAGGCAACACTACAGTTAAATGGCATTAACTTAGAAGCGGCACCAAACTCCATAGCTCTGGGTGACTTTCCCCAGCAATCTCTGGAGACAAGAGGCCATGTTGAAGGACAGCAGAGGTCAATTCCCTGGGTGCTGAATTCTCTTCCCCAGCATCACTTTCTGGACCTGTCCTGACTGGGAGGAAGGACCACAACCACAACAAAAAAAACAGTGACCCCAGGGGTGTATCTATAATTTTTACTAACATGTTTTATTCCAGCCTCTCCTCTGCAGATGGAGCCCAGAAAAAGTTCAGGATCCCAAGAGGAGAAGTTGCTTCTCACTGCAATTATGACCATCTGGGCCTTTGAGACCTGTGATGCTATATCTCCAGTTTTAGACTTCGATGTAGACATCAGATTGAAGCCACATGCAAAGGATCTTATATCAGAAAAGGATAAAATCCTTGGATGAAGCTCTCTGGGACCAAGTTTTGGGACAGGTACAGGCTCTGCTCTTGATTGCACCTTTCTCTCCTTTGCAGATGAAACTGAGTGGTTCTCTGTTTAGATCAGGAAAGCCACTGGCACTTCTCAGAGTCTTTGAATTTTTCCAACTGTTCCTATTGTTTGTGTTAGAAACAGGAAGTGGATTGATTAATGCCATGAATGATGGACCTCCTGCTTCTGCTGCTGCTGGTGTCCCCATCAGTCTGTGGGAAGCTGAGAAGGAAATGCCCATTGAGTTTGGAGCACCAGGATGGCTACAATCCATGGAGCTTTTACAGCCCTGGAGACCATCTCATTGGTGTGGTCACAACTGAAATATATCTGTCGCCTATAATGTGGCCTTTCAACAACCCTCCTTCCATACCTTCTCCTTCGTAAGTCATGCAGGGTGATGGAGTTGCACTCCCTCCATGTGCAATTCTAACACTCTCCTTCTTTTCTTCTTATGTCACTTATTTTTCTACCTCAGGACCTGTCTAATTTCCTGAATGATTTTGATTTCCATGGCTTCCTTTTTGCCTTACTTTGTGGAAGAGAGTAAAATCCAAAGATGGAGTTTTAAAAAACCTGAATGAAATCCAGATGATTTTCCTTTCTCAGTTCATTCCTGAGTTCATCACTTGAATAATGACCTTTGTTTAAGTTGTGACTGAAACAATTGTAGTTGCCTCTCTCATTTGCATAATTGATCATTTGATTTGGATCAATTTTGGCCTAAGGCTTAGTAGGTTTGTGAAGGATTATATATTTTAAAAACATTTGTTGTTGCTATTGAATATAATAACATGAATATTGTTTTTACAATAGGAAGAGTTCTGATCTAACAAATACCCTAATGTCAATTTTTGGTATTCAAGTGGTCAGCAAGAATTTCCAGCTCTTGCACAATCTCACACTTGGTTACAACATCCATGACAACTATGGAAGCACCTTCCGCACTTCAGATGCCTTGCTGGACATGCTCTCCACTGGAGAATGCAATGTCCCCAACTACGGCTGTGGGAGGAAGGAGAACCTCCTGGCTCTGATTGATGAAGCTTCCAGGGACATCTCCATCCAGATGTCAAAGTTTGTAGGCACCTACAAAGTCCCACAGTTTTGTGTGTTTTTCTCTATCTGGTAAGGTGAGTGGGGTGGTGGGGATGAACAACAGATCCAATATCTTCATAGAATTCAAGAGCAGCTTTTCAGAATATTAGGGAACATATCAACGATGTTTTAGACTATTATGTTCATCTTCAAATTGACCATTAAAGGCCTGAAGAGCCATAAGGTCCCTAGAGGATATTCTACTGAATATTCTACTATTGAAAAACTGTCCAGGTTTTGAGGTCCTCCATTAGCATGTTCATTTTCACATATCAATAATATCTGCCTTATCCAATTGGAATCAAGTTGGCAATAGTCCTGTCTATGTATAAAAATATTCAGACCAAGAAGAGTATCTTTGGGATGGATAAAAGGAGTTCAGCTCCTGCCCTCATAGATAATTGTTAATTTACACAATTTCTGCTTTGTATAAATTCAGGGTATATAATTATTGGGTTAAAATTAAAGTGATGAAACAGACATATAGTCCCAAAACAGACAAAATTTCAGTTAAAGACTTATTGGATTGTACAACTGTCTACGATTGACCTCACCCCTTTCCTAAGAGGTCTGTAGGGGCCGTGCATAAGTGCACCAATGTGCCTACCATCACTGTCCTACTATTTCTTTTTATTTTTCTTATATATGTCCATTTCATGTACTCATAACTATTCTGTTAGCAGTTGTGCTCTTGTACATCTAGAGACGAAGCTGAAAAATTGCTTCACAAAGAATTTGGGATATAGAAGCTGAGAAAGAGGTTTTAGTACTCAAAAATAGCATATAATACAGCCCTATATTTTAGATCCAGACATTTTATCTAACATCTGCTATTTTGAATCTAATTGTTGGAATTGTATGGGTGACACAGAAATTTACATTGCATTTTTATTGTTTTTTTTGTTTAATATGATTTTGCGTTCTATTTTTATAGACAATCTTGTTAATATTCTGTCTTAAATATTTTAAACCGTGACTAAGGAACAAACTATTCTTATATATTCATCAAAACAAAATTGGGTTTGTCAATAAGTAATATTTTGGAGTTGATCTGGACCACATTATAACACAGCATTCTTCATTACTTTTTCAGATCACTGCTGGAATTCCTTCAGAGGCTCTGAGTGATAAAAGGAGATTCCTTTTTCCACCAGATGCTCCTCAAAGAAGGATTCCAATACCCAGCAATTGTCCAGCTGCTCCTCCATTTCAGATGGACCCTGATTGGACTCTTTGTTTCAGACACAGAAAAGGGAGATAATTTCATGAGGACTTTCCCTCCGATGCTTGTCAGGAGTGGAATTTGTGTGGTTGTATCACAACGATTCACAACAACTGGACAAACAGCACCACTCAGGAGGCCCTCTCTAAGTGGAGACAAATCAACGTCTTTGTCCACTTCATAGAATATGATTCCATCTGGAACAGAATTTTTCCTTTCCATGAAGCACTTATGCATTTGCCAGGATCCATTGAAGGGAAAGTCTGGATCCTCACAAATTTTGTAGCATATCAAAAAAGAAGCCCAGTTTTCTCAAATACATCCATAGTATTTCAAATTTTGGTTATCTCAGGAAAAAAAGGCCAACAGATGCTGCCTTTGAACCCCATTTCTTTGTGGAAGATCCATTTCAAGATCATTATTTCCGCTGTTCCCTTTCCAAGCACGTCTTTTCTGTCAAAGGCCGCAGAAGATGCACCCAGAAAGCCCCACTGGAGACCCAGGAGAAAAGAAACAGGAAACGGATCATAAATGACCGTCATCGCTACAGTTTCATTCAGACTCTGGCCCAGGCCATGAATGCCGCTTATTCCTCCAGATCGAGGAGGGGAAGGAAGGAGGGAGAAAAGAGGTTGGGGGCTCCGAGGCTGCAGCCGTGGCAGGTATGGGGGGTCCCAATAGGGATCCATTCATCTGAGATCCTTTTGGAGAAGGAACCCAAAGGAGAAGGAGGGGAACATCTCAACCTTTTTGTGCTGCAAAAGGTCAAGAGATTTGCACCATCTAATTGCTCCTGTCTGACGCTCCGAATAACAGGGAGCAGATCTGAAGTTTCTGTCTAGCCTCTGTTGGAAGAAATCTCCTTCTGGGTTCAGTTCAAGCGGGAAGAAAGACGCTGGAAACATGGTGACTGCTTGGAAGATGGTTTAATGGTGGACAGGAGCACATGCCTTGGTTGAGGAAAGAAGGGCTGAGATGCTGAGAGTGCAACTGTTTTATGCCCTCTCTTGGGATTTGAATTTGAGCTTGTATTCTGATCGGTTGTCAGGCTCCCATGGGGCCATGCAGGGGCAACTCTGTAGGCTGTCCTGAGTCCCAGGCTTGGTTGAGCCTCGCTGGAGGATGGTGATGGCTTTGGGCAATTCCTATATAGCTTTACCTGGAGTAGATCTTTGTTATGTAAAATAGACTGCCCTAGGCCAGACTAATGGTCCATTAGCAAAGGTGGGAGGGGTGGAGTTTCAGCCTCTCTGAGTTTCTACTTTTCTTTTTAGGGAAATATATTCTCCCTTTTTAGTATATCCTAAAATATTTCATTTTCCTAGGAGAGGGAGGGTTTTAATTACTCCCAACACCTCTTTCAGTCCTTGGAAGAGTGTTGAATCCTGCCTTGTCCAACTGAGAGATTTTGTAAATTGGAGAAGCTGCTCTCATAATCTCCTCCTTGTCTTCTCTCAAGACTCAGTTTCAGGTTGCAGTCAAGTACGATTTTGAGATTGTTTTCATAAACATATATTTATTTACACATAACTCAAGATGGCAAATGTCTCCAACACAGCTTCCTCCTTCATCCAGTCCACTTTTAGTACAGTCAGAGACCAGCATTACAATTAATAATAATAATAATGGAGAAAAATAAAAATAAACGACAGTCAATGGGCAGTTAGAGTCTTCCTAATGCTGAGTCATGTGCGAATATAAATGTCCTAAATAAATAAATACATCATTTTGCATTACAGCAGAACAGAATTTGGCCCCATTCAGAGAAACTCCTTCCTACTGATTTGATAACTGCAGTTCAATGTAAAAGAGTTTTGTATTTCCCAGATATTTTATTAGAGAGGCGTCACAAAGTGAATCCCTGAGTCCTGATAGGAGATGCCTCATAGCAGGCTGTGAACTCACTGGTGGGATTCAAATTTTTTACTACTGGTTCTGTGGGCATGGCTTGAATTTGTGGGTGTGGCTTGGTGGTCACGTGATCAGATGGGCATGGCTTGGTGGCCATGTGACTGAGTGGGCTTGGCCAGGTGGCCATGTGACTGGCAAACCAAATACAAGTGGTTCTCGCTTAATGACCAGTTGCTTAGCAAGTGTTCTAATTTATGACTGATCTCCCCAGAGCTCCTTGACCTGGTTTTGGAGTTTTGACAACCATAAACACAAACACACAAACACACACGCGCACACAGCCTTCTGACCCTGCTATTCTTTGATTCTGTAAGGATCTCCTGCTGGAGCATGGGGTTGGACTAGATGACCTCCGAGATCCCTTGCAGCCCAGCCCTAGATTGCTGTGCTACTTCAAAGAGTCTTCTGAAGCCAGGGTTTGTGTCCTTCCTTCCTCTCCTTTTCTCTCTCTCTCTCTCCCTCCCTCCTTCCATGTATTTATCTATCCATCCATATATCTCATTCACTTTATCCTCCCTCCATCTCTTTCTTTCTTTTTCTTTCTTTATCCCGTCCTTCCATCTCTCCCTTTCTTTGTCTATCCATTTTCCTCCTTTTGCTTCCTTTCTCTCTTTTATTTTTTCTCTTTCCTTTCTTGTCTCTCTCTTCCTCTTCTCTCATTCCCTCTATTTCATTCTTTCCCTGTCTTTTTCTCTCCTTCTCTGTATCCTCTCTCTCTCTCTCTCTCTCTCTCTCTCTCTCTCTCTCTCTCTCTCTCTCTCTCTCTCTCTCTCCCTCTTCCTTGTGTCCCCCCCCCACTGTGTGTGTGTGTGTAGGTGTGTGTAAAAGAGAGGCATGGGTAAGTCTGACCAGGTCTGGTCTCTTTAAGAACCTCCCCAACTATGAACCGGCCCTTTCAGGGGACACTTTTCCGCAAGCAGGACAAAGCTTCTCTCCCAATGGGACCAAAAGGACCTCCACCCAATCATGATTCAAATTCATCTGAATTCAGGCCCTGCTCAACAGAATTCCCTTGTTCTTTGCTAGTTTGGGCACAAGGAGCAAACAAACCTGAAGCTCTTAGTGACACGTTCCCCAGCCTTTATGGGATTCTCACCACTTTGTAGGAGATACTAAACCATAGGTGGTTCACAAAATGGAGCAATGCGAGAAGGTAAGGGTGACGGTGGGGGATAGCGAAGTGGCCGGGTCCCTATCTTCCCCTCTCTCTCCCCCACTCTATGTGTGTGTGTGTATCTGTGAATGTGTGTGTGTGTCTCTCTCTCTGAAAGCCGTGGCATGGCCAAGCCAGCAAGGTCTCCTTGGCGCAATTAGCTTCTTCTTTCATTTCTTCTTTTTCGAATCCAGACTGGCTAAACAACGATTGCCAGACCGCGGTGGAAGCGTCCATTCAGGTGGCCCTCCTCCTCCTCCTCTTCCTCCTCCTCTTGCACCTGGCAGCTGTGGATGGATCAGGAGGGTGCAGTTGTGTGGGGAGATGCTCGCTCCTCAAGTGAGCATCCATCCACCCCGTACTTGGTTTTGCTGTGCTTTGGCATTTGCTTGAGGAGCATCTCCCCGTGCGCATGCACCCTCCAAGCCCTATCACAATGGCCGGTTATGAGAGGAGGAGGAGGAGGAGGAGAAGGGTCGCCCAAAGGGATGCTTCCACCGCGGCCTGGCGATCATTGTTCAGTCAGTCTGCATTCGAAAAAGAAGACAAAGGAAGTAGTGAAGAGCGCCAAGGAGAGCTTGCTGGCTTGGCCATGCCACGGGTTTCAGGGAGACACACATACAGAGTGGGAGAGAAAATCAGGAAGATAGGGACCCGGCCGCTTCACTATCCCTCGCCGTCACCCTCACCTTCTTAGGCCAGGCGAGGGAGGGGCAGGGCCAGCCGCTTCAGCAAGGTGAAGAGGAGGCAACCAAGCACAAGCGAGTAGAAACCTGGGAACGGCGGCTCCTAAAGGGCTTTGAGGTTGGATGACCTGGAGGGGCTGAGATCTGAGTGAGCATTGCACCACAGGTTCACCTGATTGCCCACTTCTTTGGTGTTGGCTTTACGGAGCCGCAGCGTGAGGTCTGGGCTGACATGTGACAGCAGTGCCTTTATCTGTGCTTGCTTGTAAGTGTCCAAATAATCTGGTGAAGACAGCGGAAGAGTCACTCAGGTAGACCTCCCCCATCCGCAGTCTTCCTCCTGCACAAAAAGGCCATTCCCTGAGCTACGAAAGCAAGGAGCTGCACCTCGACTCACCCAATTCCTAAGACTACCCCAAATGGTCTCAATTCGGCACGGAGAGGGTAGCTCCCCCTGGCAGTTCCCCTTTCCCTCAGTGCTCTGACTTCCTGTGGCTCGCCTCCAGCCTGAACACCAGGTTGGACCACCAGAAGGCCACTTCCCCGCTTTTCAACGGCGCTCCTGTGCCGGCCACTGCAGGATTCTCCATCTCTTTCCCCAAATTCTCCCTCAACTTCGAAATGACGACACCTGTTGCCGACATGGGTACGACGGGGCTGCCGGTCACCTTTACCCCCCCACCCCACTTGCCTTTTGCTGCTGCCACCTGGACCCCTAACTCCCAGCAGGTAAGGCCCAGCACCTGCAGTGAATCCCAGCTAAATTTCACTGTACCAGAGGACATGTGGAGAGGCTCATGTTCTCCTGCTGCTGGGAAAGGAAGAGAGTCTTTCCCGGCACAGCGAAAAGTTTGCAACTTTCCCTCCAATAGGGAAAGGGTTGGCTCTGGCAGCAGAAAAGTAGCCAGGTTGAATCCTGTTTCTCTCTGCCGCCCGGAGCTGTGCCGGCAAAGACTCTCTTGCTCTCCCAGCAGTAGGAGGACACGAGCCTCTCCACATGTCTTCCAGTACAGCGAAAGTTAGCTCGGGTCCCCAACACTCTGCATCTCGCCCCCCGCCTGGATTCACTGCAGATACTGGGCCTTACCTACTGGGGGTGAGGGTGGCAGGTGGTGGCAACAAAAGGCAAGTGGGGGGGGGGTAAAGGTGACCAGCAGTGGCAGGTAGGTGACTGGGCCCAAGAGCTTGCAGAGCCTCACTCACCCAGGGAGATCAGGAAGGGCCACAGAGAAAGGCATGCAGCAATGGCTGGCCTGGTGAGTGGGCAAAAGCAGGCTGCAGGCGATGCCATGCATGCACGATAAGGACTGACTGGGAGCGGAGGGGAGGGGCAGGCAGAGAGGGGCGGGGCCAGTTAGTGGTGCGATTTGCCGGTTCTCCGAACTGCACAGAATCATAACAACTGGTTCTATGGAACTGCAAAGAACCAGTACAATCCCTCCACTGGTTCCATCTCTCCAGACTTTTCTATTTAATAAAGTCCTTTTTTTTTGGCAATGTGAGATGTCAAAAGCAAAAGAGAGGAACTAACCAAAGAATCTTCCAGAAGTTATATCTCCAACCATTTGGAAATAGTGAGAGATTTTGCTTACTTAAGTGAAGACCAGAGGCTAGTAACTTGTCTAATATCCATTTTTACCTCCATTTTCCACATATTTCCTTTACAATCTTATTTCTTTTCTGCTCAGTCCTTTCCTCAATCTGAATGTGTGGAAAGTTGTCATCCTGGATTTGTCAAGAGGGCTCGAGAAGGAGAGCCAGTTTGCTGTTACGATTGCATTCCTTGTTCGGAGGGGACCTTCTCCACTCAGAAAGGTGGGTGACACCAGAGGAAAGGAAGGCCTGGTGGAACTGGATCCATCCAGAGCATTGTCATGAAAGTATGAATTAAAAACACTTTGAAGCTGAACTGATTTCTGGTTTATTTCCAAAATGCCCCGTTTCTTATCTAAACAGAAGAGCAAAAAGACTGTGAAGGAAGGGCTGGATAGAGAGAGGTGGCTGTGGCAGATTGGACAAGCTTTACTACTGCCAGAGAAAATATTTCTTCTTTTTAGGTTGGATGTGTCCTTCCTTCCACATTTACTTCTCTAGGAACACCTGAGTTCCTTGAAACACGAGGAATGGTCTACATGGGTTCCCTTTGAGGAACACTGAAAAGGTATTTCTCATATACGAGATGCACAATGTGGTGGCATGGATAGTGATGCCTGTATGTGTCTGCACCCATATCACTCCAATAGCCATTCCAAATTATTTGCAACAGTCACTTGATCTGTCAGCCACCTCTGAGGCAAGTATGACAAGAATTGCCATCTTGCACGTAAGTTTGTCTAGAAAGATTAATTGATTCATTATTTTCCTTTAGTAATGGAGGTTCCTATCAATATTCTGAACATTACAAAGGAAATCTTTCAAGTCCAAAGCTTCCCTCAATTTCATAGCCTATCAAAAATATACTGTAGCTATATTTTTTTTAAAAGTGATAAACTTATTTTTTGTCTCTGGAGATATTAAGAAATCCATCCCGGAAAATGCTCCTGATAATCACTTGTTCCCAAAGAATGTACAATATATCTTGAAATGCAAAGGACAAAGAAATATGGGGTTGGTTTTTTTTCTTCTCAGACACTGAAAAATGCACCAAATGTCCGGATGATAAATTCCCAAATAAAAAAAGAGTCCAATGTATCCCCAAAGTTATAACCTTCCTGTCTTATGAAGAACTTCTGGGCATCATCCTGGTTTCTTTTGCCCTATTCTTGTTCCTAACCACAGGCCTTGTTTTAATTGTCTTCATTAAATACCGAGAAACTCCCCTTGTCAAAGCCAACAACCGGGACCTCTCCTACATCCTCCTGGTCTCCCTCCTGCTTTGCTTCTTGTCTCCTTCTCTCTTCATTGGTCAACCAAGGAAAGCCACCTGCCTTCTCCGACAAACGGTCTTCAGCATCATCTTCTCAGTTGCCGTTTCTTCTCTCTTGGCCAAAACCATCACGGTGGTGCTGGCTTTCCTGGCCACAAAACCAGGAAACCGAGCAAAGAAATGGTTGGGGAAGAGCTTGGCCAACTCCATCATCCTGTCTTCTTCTGGTGTCCAAGTTATCATCTGCTCCACCTGGCTTGGAGTTTCTCCCCCCTTCCCTGACTCTGACCTCCTCTCCCAGCCTGGAGAGATCATCCTGCAATGCAACCAAGGGGCCGTTGTCATGTTCTACGTCACCCTCAGCTACATGGGCTTCCTGGCTGCCGTCTGCTTCACGGTGGCTTTCCTCGCCAGGAATCTGCCCGGGGCCTTCAACGAAGCCAAGCTGATCACCTTCAGCATGCTGGTCTTCTGCAGTGTCTGGGTGACTTTTGTGCCCACCTATCTGAGCACCAAAGGGAAACACATGGTGGCTGTGCAGGTCTTCTCCATCCTGGCCTCCAGTGCTGGTCTGGTGGGCTGCATCTTCATTCCCAAGTGCTACATTATCCTTCTGAGGCCAGAGCTGAACACAAAGGAGCATCTCACAGCCAGAACAAATGTAAAAACATGAGATATAACATCATTATGTTAGTGGAAGAATTGTTCATGTTTCTTTTATTTGATTTCCATTTTGATAGTATGCAGGAATCAAAGAAAATGATATCTATATGTTTCAAAATGGGGAATTGTTGAACGACTGGAATTCTCCCCTTTCAATAAATATTGCTAAAGAGACCGCTGTAAAATTCAGAGGAATTCAGCTGTTCAGCAACAGCTACTGAACATGATACCTTATAAAAATGATTGACGCACTTGTTTCCACTGACAGCAGCTAAACATGTGGGTGGGTGGTGAGAGAATGTGTAGGAAAAGAGGTCAGGAGGAAGCTGTGGGAACCAAACACCAGCCTGGTTTCCTGATCCTCTCCCTAAAAATGCCAGAATGATGTGAAATGCCATGCTTGACTGGCTCCCAGCTGAGGAGGGAAATCTTCATCCCTCTTATGTGAGTCTTTCTTGATTTCCTGATAAAACCTCCTTTGCAGAAAGAATTCAGCAGAACAGCTGTCTGGGATTTCAGTTTGGGATTGTATGTACTTCACAGCAAAAAAAAAAAAAGGAAATAAAAAAATGAAGTGTGTAAAGAAATTTCCACTGTATATTTTTTTTCTTTCATGAACTAGAGAACTAAAATAGCCGTTTTCAGGCTCTTTAATTTTCCACTCTACAATTTGTACCTAAAACATTTCTCTGCTCCTCCTCCACGCTTTTCTCGTCTGTGAAGGGCTGGAGAAGATGTCCAGAGAAAGGGAACCTTGGGACTCTTCCCAGGAGGAGGTTTCAGGGATTCTGTCTCAAGGCAGCCACATCATTGACCAGGTCACAAACCTCCAATGCTGCATAATGTTCATCCAGGTCCAAGAAGGGGCTGAATAAGTGGAGGGGGACTTCTAGGTTTCTAGGAAGAGGCACCCATGGAAGCTGCTCTGCTCTGCAGCCACAGAGATTGCTGATCAATTGGGAATCAATTTTTATGTCTCATAAAGGCTCCTAACTGCGAATAGGATCCCTTTGCAAATTCCATTTGAAGGAGATAAGAAAAGCTCTTTTGGATCAGAAGAAGGTCAGTCTAAGATTCACACAAATCCCTCTGGTTCTCGCACAAGCAGTAGAAGAAGGCAGAGACTTGTGGCTTTGTGCCACAGGGAAGAGGCGTTTATCCAGAGGTGGTATTCAGTAGGTTCTGACCAGTTCTGGAGAAATGGTAGTGGAAATTTTGAGTGGTTTGGAGAACTGGCAAATCCCACCTCTGACTGGCCCCACCCCCATCTCTTCTCTGAGTCCCAGGTGATCGGCTGGATCTCCTTTGGTAGCCATGCACAGGAAAATGGAGCTGGAAAGCAGGCTAGTGGGGTGGGGAGGGAATGGGATTTTGAAGTAACTTTCCCCTGCCACACCCACCAAGCCATGCCCACCAAGCCACGCCCACTGAACCAGTAGTAAAAGAATTTGAACCCCGGGACTTCCGGTTTGTCGGCTTCACTAGCGGCAGGGACTCGCGATACTGCGCAATCCCTGCGGCACTAGCCATTTTGGTGCTTCCGATCCGGACGGGTTTGGAGGCTAAGGCTGCCCTGCAGGGGCGGCTGAAGATAGGGGGATCCGGAGAGGGGTTTGGGGGTGTTGCAGACCCCTCCCCGGCCGGCAAAACCCCCTTTTCTCAAGACGGTGCAGCGGCGGTCTTTAATGGCTGCCACAAAGAAGCTGGCAGCTGGGTAAGAATGTGCAGGAGGATATATATATATATATTGTAGCAACGTTTCAGCAGAATCTCATCTGCCATCATCAAGCTTCTGTATTGTGTCTGTCTGTGAGTCAGACTTTTACAGTGGTTTCAGATTTAAATTTGGGGCAGCCTATTGCTGTGCCAGAATGGTTTTTCTTCATCCTGATTGGTTGGGAGTCTTGGTCTGTGTTTATTGGTCTTGGAGTTTGCTGTGTTCTGCTTGATTGGTGTCTCTAATATCTTCTGTCTGTTTTTGGCTCTTTTTGTATCTTGATTGGCTGGCAGCATTGTGTTACTTTATTGGAGGCCTTTAGTGCAGCTTGGCTTCGGGTAAATGGACGGCTATCATTAGTTAATAAGCTGGGTTTCATCTGGGTGCCTGGTTGGGATGTGTTTGAGCTGGAGGTATCAGGGGGATCTGTTTGTGCCCAGGTGTTTGCCTGGCTTGTGGTGTGGAGATTTTTTGTTTGTGAGTGCAGGCTTCCAAATGATTGACAGCCTGGTGGAATCATCTCTTCTATTCATGCTTTCTGGTCTTTTTCAATCTCTATGGCTTCTCTGATGATTCTGTGGCTAGGGTTTTCTATAGTGGCTAGGGTTTTGGTGCCATTGAAGTTGATGCTATGACCTGTGGCTTCCATCTGTTGGACTAGTGAGGAAGTGTGTTCCAACTTTTTGACTGCATTTTTGTGTTCATCCAGGCGGGTGCTTATTCTTCTATTGGTCTGTCCAATGTATGTGGCCGGGCATGATGCACAGGGGACTTCGTATATGCCTTGGTTTTCAAGGTCAATTTTGTCTTTGGGGTTTCTGAGGATGGCTGCTATTTTTCTGTCTGTTTTGAAGGCAGTCTTGATGTGGTGTCTGTATAGTATCTTACTAATTTTGTCTGTAGTGCCTCTTATGTAGGGCAGGACAGCTGTTCCATGGGTCTGTTCATCTTCTGGGTCTCTATTATGTCTCAGTGTGTTTTTGTGGATCAAGTTGGTGATTTTGCTTTTGTGGAAGCCGTTGGCTGTCAATATTTTAGTCAGGGTGCATAGTTCAGTCTTAATGTGTGTCTTGTCTGCCAGGCGTTTGGTTCTAGTAATTAGTGTTTTAGCCACGGAGTTTATCTATGCTGGGTGGTGGTGGGATTGGGCGTTGAGGTAGCGGTTGGTGTGTGTTTTCTTCTGGTATATGGTGTGTCCTAGTGTGCCATCTGTTTTTTGTAGATTAGTACATCTAGGAATTTACCCGAAGCCAAGCTGCACTAAAGGCCTCCAATAAAGTAACACAATGCTGCCAGCCAATCAAGATACAAAAAGAGCCAAAAACAGACAGAAGATATTAGAGACACCAATCAAGCAGAACACAGCAAACTCCGAGACCAATAAACACAAACCAAGACTCCCAACCAATCAGGATGAAGAAAAAGCCATTCTGGCACAGCAATAGGCTGCCCCAAATTTAAATCTGAAACCACTGTAAAAGTCTGACTCACAGATGGACACAATACAGAAGCCTGATGATGGCAGATGAGATTCTGCTGAAACGTTGTTACAACTAGGCATGCACGCCCTAACTACCTCAATTCCAACTACTACTGGCCTTAAATGCAAACTACTCAATGCAAGAAGCCTCGTGAATAAAATACCTGAATTTTTCCTCCTACTAAATATGGCTAAATTCGACATTATATTTGTCTGTGAAACATGGCTCAATGCATCTCTCCCTGACTCCATTACCACAGTAAGGGACTATCATGTTTACCGATCAGATCGTGAAATTCGTAGAGGAGGTGGTGTTGCTATCTTCTATAAAAAGTCCTTACATCTAAAAATATCCAAGTTACCCAGGAGCTTGCTCTTCCTGAGACCATCATCTGTGAACTATCCTTAAATATCACAATTCGATTCTTACTATGTTACAGAGCACCTGATTATGACATCGAACATGTAAACAAGCTAAATACATTATTAACATGGGCTGCATCCTGCCCATACCCTTTTATCTTTCTTGGTGATTTCAATCTACCTCATATTGACTGGACCCTAAATGAATGTACAACTGAAATCATACACACAACCTTCTACAATGCTATTACAAATCTGGGACTGGAACAACTAGTAACCAACAACACTAGACTAAACAACTGCCTCGATCTCATCTTCTGCAATAGTTTGAATTTAATTTACGGAATACAAACTAAAGAACCCTTTTCCAGCAGTGACCACAATATGATTGACTTTTGTCTCAACATACGCCCACACAAAAATCACCACAATGATGTAATCCCCAATTGTAACTTCAAAAAGGCAACTATGATCTTATAGACAACGATCTCTCATCCCTTGATTGGCAATCTCTATTCACTGGATGCAATACTGTTGAAGACCATTACAACATATTTTTACTTGAAGTCAAAAGAGTCATCAAACTATATGTACCAACAACAACTCCCAAAACAAAACAAAAAAGCAGATTACCCATAACAATAAGGAAACTTCAATCCAAAAAGAGATCACTCTGGCGGAAAAACAAATCTGGTCACGTTGCCAATTTCAAAAGCCGATACAAAAATTTATGCCACCAGATAAAGACCGAATGCATCAATTATCACATTAAACAAGAGGAAAACCTTCTAAGCACCAATTCCACCCGTGCTTTTTACAATTTTGTAAACAACAAACTAAAAGACTCAAGGTCTATCCCACCCTTGATAGGACCTGATGGTAAAGACTGCAACGACGACACCACTAAAGCCAACATCTTTAACACATTCTTCAGCTCAGTATTTGTAAACAGCAATGGATCATGCCCAGTATTTCCTAGCCGTACCACAGATAACAACAATGATCTAATACATATCGATTTTACAGAAGACAATGTTGAAAAAGCACTACGCAATCTAAAACCATCTCTATCTATTGGACCTGATGGAATATGTGCCTACTTCTTAAAAAAGCTATCCACTGCCATAGCCAAACCTCTAAGCATAATCTTTAAAAAATCTTTCAGGACCAGCTCCTTGCCTAACCTATGGTCACAAGCCACAGTCATCCCCATCTTCAAAAAGGGAGACCCAAGCCTAGTTGAAAATTACAGACCAATTTCCTTATGCTGCGTCACCTGTAAAGTCATTGAATCAATTATTAACCAATCCATCATCCTCCACTTAGAGACAAACAACCTACTCTCCAATAAACAATTTGGTTTCAGAAAAAAACTATCCTGTAATCTGCAACTCTTACACTGCAAAAACATATGGACGACACAACTCGACCAGGGCAAAGCAATAGACGCAATCTACATAGACTTCTGTAAAGCCTTTGATTCAGTGGTACACGACAAACTACTCCTAAAAATAAAATCTTACGGTATTTCTGGACACCTGAATAACTGGATAGAAGCATTCCTGGCAAACAGACAACAAATGGTCAAAATTGGGAGTGTCCTATGAAATTCTGTACCTGTCAATAGTGGTGTTCCCCAAGGCAGTGTTCTAGGACCAACTCTCTTCATACTCTACATAAATGACCTCTGTGATCATATTAAGAGCAATTGCATTCTTTTCGCTGATGATGTAAAGCTGTTCAATACCACAGACAATACTGCTACCCTACAAAAAGATCTTGACTATGTATCAGAATGGTCAAACAAATGGCAACTTCAAATCTCAACAAATAAATGCTCTGTCTTACATATTGGCAAAAAAAATCAGAAAATAAAATACAAGCTGAATAGTCAAGATCTTGTTGATGACCCAAGCTCTGTAAAGGACCTTGGAATACTCACCTCTAATGATCTAAGTGCTAGAGCCCAATGCAACTACATAGCCAAAAAGGCATTAAGAGTTGTTAACCTACTCCTACGTAGCTTTTTCTCTGGTAATATCACACTACTAACCAGAGCATACAAAACATTTGCTAGACCAATACTCGAATACAGTTCATCAGTCTGGAACCCACATTACGTATCTGATATTAGCACAATTGAGAAAGTCCAGAAATATTTCACAAGAAGAGTTCTGCACTCCTCTACTCGTTGTAGAATACCTTATGCCACCAGACTTCAAATTCTAGAACTAGAAAACCTTGAATTACGCCGTCTTCGGTCTGATTTAAGCATGGTATATAAAATCATACATTGCAATGTCCTACCTGTCAATGAATACTTCAGCTTCAACCATAACAACACAAGAGCACACAATAGATACAAACTCAAAGTAAACCGCACCAAACTTGATTGCAGGAAACACGACTTCAGCAATAGAGGGTCAATGTCTGGAATACTCTACCCGACTCTGTAGTTTCTTCCCCAAACCCCAAAAACTTTAACCTTAGACTGTCTACTATTGACCTCACCCCTTTCCTAAGAGGTCTGTAGGGGGCGTGCATAAGCGCACCAACGTGCCTACCATCCCTGTCCTATTGTTTCTCTTATTCTTCTTTTATTTTTCTTATATGTACCCATTTCATGTATTCACAACTATGTATACACTTATACTTATTATCTTGTAAACAATTGGCAAATCAAATAAATAAATAAATAAAAATAAATAAATAAATAAAATATATATATAGCACCACTACTATGACGTGGGAAAATACCCGAACAAAGCTGAAGGCCATACATGTAAGTACCCTTGTTGAAGGAGATGCCTTAAGGATTTGAAGACTGGAATTTATTGCAATAAGGCTTTAAAATACAGATTTGGTTTTTCTTTTTTTTCTTAATTGCTATTACCCCAGGAAGAGAAAGTGAGAACTTTGTTTTGGCTTGGACTGATTGATGACTTTGGGACTTTGGGACTGTTCTAACTTTTGAAACATCTTGGTTGTTTTAAGAAGAAAGAGGAAAAAAAGAAAAGAAAAGATTTATAATGGGTTTATCTGTTGATGAACTGAGAAAAGAATATGGAAAAATAAAAAAAGAAGGCAAGGATGCTGTGAAAGAAGCTTTTCTCTTTTTAGAAATGGCGCTTGCTATCTATCAACAAACACAACAACAGATGGAGGCAGCAGAAGAAGAAGAAGAAAAAGATGCCATCTTTAATGAATCTCAAAATTTAATTAAGAAAGAAAGGAGAAAGAGAGGAAGGAAAATGAAGGACTTAAGACTTAAAAAAAACACCCAAGAAAGAGAAACATAAGATGCAAAATCAATATAATGTTAGAAAACAAAAGAAAAATGGAATACAACAGAGAAGGGAAGCTAATAAGGCAGAGGCTAGGAGGGGGGGGGTAAGAAGGCCTGGTGGGAGAAGAAAGGAAGGGAAAAGGCGGAAAAAAAGCCACAAAGCTTTGAAACAAGATGGGAAAAGAGGAATTTTTTTTAGGGACAAAGGGTAATGTATAATTTCTTTAAAAAAGATTCTGCAAGGTACATAAGATGGTACTGTAGCATTTGTATTAGAAATAGAAAATTAGAATGTTATAAGAATTAATAAGAGATTAAAATATTGAAATGTTTAGTAATGATTGATTTTAAAACCTAATAAAATATTAAAGGGAATGTTTAGAATATTGAGTTTAATTAAAGAGTCTAATTGACTATGGTGTTGATGCTATTATAAACTTATTATTGTAGCATTTGTTTTTGGAAAAGATAATTGGAATGTTATAAGATTCAATATTTAGATTTATTATTTAACTATGTATTTAATCATTTTGGATTTATTATTTTTCTTTTTAAAAGTTAGTAGATAGAATGTACCAAGCAGAATCAGATTGGGTATTAGGTGTTATTTTAAATGTTAATTTAGGGGGATGATAGAAAGGCATCATGCTCTGATTAGTGATTTCAGGAGAAATTCTTTTTCATTTTTATTATAGGGAATGAGACAAATGGATAATAAAGAATGGACAAAAGATACAAATATAATGACTTAAATTAAAATGAATTAAATAAGATAGAATCAAGAAGAGTGAAATGTGTGGAGAAGCTAATATAGAAGATATAGAATGGTAAATAAAATAGGTAATGGCATGTAAGATGAGCATGAACTTAATTGAAGTCCATATAGAGAGAGGTATCTGGGGCCAAGTTACTTTCCTAAAATATGTCTTATATTTTTGTGTTTTGTGTGTTTATGTATGTGGGAGAATTAATAAAACCTTGCAGGAATGTAGGATGAGAATAATGGTAACCAAGTCAGAGAGAAATAGATGATAATTATAAATTGGATAAATATAGAGAATAATAATAATAATAATGAAATTGAATAAGAGTAAAGAGAAATAAGGAGAAATTTGATAAGAGATATTTGTATGTTCATATGGAAATGGTCTAAAATGGCATTATGTTGTATAAAATAATGTTTTTGACTTGTAATTTATAATGGAAAGAGGTTTATGTATTTAATGGTTAATGATGGTTTGTTTGTCTTTAAAATTAATAAAATTTGTTTAAAAAAAAGAATTTGAACCCCACCACTGCATTTATCCCACAATTTCCCTTTCCTCCATCACAACACACAATATTGGACACTCAGCCATCTCACACTCTAGGAATCTCCAATTTTAGTATCTCACATTAATCTGAGAAAATGTTTCCAACTTTCCCACCCCAATTCAATAAGAACTAAGGTTGGACTGGAATTGAAAGGTCTCCTGGTGATCCGCTCAAAGTCCCCCAGGAAGTTTTCCTGCCTGAGGGAGGATTAGAACTCAGAGCCTCCTGGACCTTGGCCCATACAACCAACAAGTAATGGGTCATAGATCCTAAATCAATTATTGTCAGGAAGCTCACTCAAATTGACCGGCAATTTATGCAAAAACATTGGGGTTGTGTGGCAGTGAGGTAGAAGTGAGGTCTGCCTTTAGGTTTTTGGGGAACAGGGTGGGTGACTCGGTATGTCTTTATCCCACCTCAAAGCAAAGCAGTCCTGTGAAGCAGGGTCTAAAGAAGGATGCTAAAGGAGGCTGCACAAAGACCCACGACTGTGGAGTGGGTGGCTGATGCTGGCCCTTCCGCAATTATGGGGGCTGGGTTGGGTAGCACAGGTGCGCTTGGCACCATGTGATTATTGACGGTTTTCATGTAGTGTGCAAAAAAGTAACTAGGTTTTCCTTCTAGTTTGGGTTTTGGGACTGGGAAGATTGGAGGGGTTGCAGGGGGGGTTGCATTTGTGCAGTACCCCCTGTTCTAGGCATGCCTTTATTAACTTCTGCATGGACTCTATTACTTCTGACTGTATTCTGTATTGGGGAATGGAGGTTGGTGGCCCTGTCTTTCCTTGAATTGTAACTTGGGTAGCAATTCTACTTCAGTGGGATCGCGTCCCCATGGAGAGGCCAGTAGGCTTCTGGGGTCTGTGGGCAGATGGGTGTCTCTCTCAATTGGACCTATTGGGGTGGATAACATTGTTTACCCTAACTGTTTTGGGTAAAGATAATAAAATGATGAATCATGGTTTGTCAGATAAAGTGTATGTGACTTTAAGCTAAAGGAATGTAATTAAGGGTGCAGCTGTAAAAGTACTATATAAGCAACAAGGCACTCTCTGTCTCTTACTGGCTGGCTTATTGGAGACTGCGTTCTTGCTGGATCGGGGAGGAGAAGAAGTGTTGGATTACTTTGAAGATATTTCTCAACGAGAGAAGATAAGTTTTTGGACAGATTTATTATATGTGTACTGACACTGGCTATTCGGCACGGACTTTGCAATTAGAGTATCCTCGACAAGACTTGATTGAATTTGATATATGACTACTGGACTGTTTACATGACTATGCTATAATTCTTAAACGGAATAAACTATATTCTTGATAGCCCAAGCATATCTGTATTTTTACTGCGTGTTAACTAGAAAACTTATCTCACACATTTACCTGTCTTCCTATCTGACTTCGCTGCACGTTCTGTTTAGTTTGTTTTCCTTAACACCCGTTGGGGAATCCAGGCTTAACAGTGAGGGGTGTATGTTTGACTGGGATGTCTAAGTGGAGCCCCTCCGTAGTGCATATGATGGTTGCCCTCAGCTTGCAAAGCAAGGCCCTGCCCATGAGGGATAGGGGAGGTTGGGGACAGTTAAGGAATGGGTTCTCTAAGGAAAACAGGGGTGGTTTTCCCTCCCACCCCCATTAGGTTCTCAGTTCAATGCGCAGGCACCACAGGCTCACCCTAATGACTGTTGCACCAGAGCGGTGCAAGTGGCTCAATGGGGTGATCCTGTGGAGCTGGTGCCTTGAACGCAGTGGCGGCAGCACTTTGGGAAAGTAACTCTACTTTCCCAAACTGCCACCACTGTTACATTCTGTCTGTCCATCCATCCATCTATCCATCCATCCATCCATCCATCCATCCATCCATCCATCCATCCATCCATCCATCTAAAAGTTCTGTCTGTCTGCCTGCCTGCCTTCCTGCCTGCCTGTCTTTCTGTCTACCTCTACCTACCTACCTACCAATTTAGATCTATCTATCTACCAACCTATCTACCTACCTATCTACCTATCCATCCATCCATCCATCCATCCATCCATCCATCCATCCATCCATCAAAAAGGTCTGTCTGTCTATCTGCCTTCCTTCCTTCCTGCCTGCCTGTCTTTCTGTCTACCTACCTACCTACCTACCTATCTACAAATGTAGATCTATCTACCTACCTACCTACCTACCTACCTACCTACCTATCTACCTTTCCATCCATCCATCCAAAAGGTCTGTCTGTCTTACTGCCTGCCTGCCTGCCTGCTGAAACCAGTTTCTTTGGAATCAAATGCAAGACCCCAAAAAGCCAATAATCCAGGCTCACTGCAGTTATTATTTATTCTGTGTCCCCTCCTTAAAATAATGGGAGGAACTCCTACAGGCAAAAGAATGCACTTATATTTCTACATTTCAGGAAAAGAGAGCAAACATACATATGCATATTTAAAAGATGATGGGAGCATGAATATTAATAACTAGCAAGACTCAAGTTACCTCCCCACCCAATTAGTGTTGCTGCCCTTAAGAAGGAATTATTATGTAAATAACAAGAAACTATCATTTGTATCGCCATAGCAGCTTGGATAAAATAAATTTAGAAATGAGGACATCAATGTTGTCCCATACATTCCTTCGATATTTCTATCTTGCTAACACACTCCCATTCCTCCAAGAAATCTTCCAGGCAACTTTTATTTACTTCAACAAAAAAATAATTGATCACTCATCTGGAGAACCACTTGAACCATTTTATAATTTTGTTCTATTGGAACATGTTAAAAATTAAAATTTCTCTGTCTCACATTTCCAACATTTCTTCTGGCTGTGAGATGCTCCTTTGTGTTCAGGTCTGGCCTCAGAAGGATAATGTAGCACTTGGGGATGAAGATGCAGACTAGCAGACCAGCACTGGAGGCCAGGATGGAGAAGACCTGCACAGCCACCATGTGTTTCCCTTTGGTGCTCAGGTAGATGGGCACAAAAGTCACCCAGACACTGCAGAAGACCAGCACTTTGATTCACTACTAGAATCTAATCAGAGATGCTTTGCTGATTCTAGTCCAATGACCTGCTCCAGCAGGGTTGGAAGGGAGTGTGTGTGTGTATGTGTGTGTGTATGTGTGTGCATGGCTGTCAAAACTCCAAAAACAGGTCAAGTAGCTCTGGGGAGGCCAGTTATAAATTAGAACACTTGCTAAGCAACCAGTTGACCCTGTTTCTTTTGACTTCCTAGATTATTTGTAAGAATAATAAAGGCAGGAAATGAAGAAATAAGATTATACCAGGCCACAGAAAGGGAAGGAAGAAGCCTCCGCTCACCTCCTACAACACCCATCTTCCTGCAAACCACCGAGCTAACCCAGGACAGACCCAGGAGAGCAAATTTAATTTCCTAGATTATTTGTTTAAAAAATAATTAAAGGTGATTTATCAGTAAATAAGATTATACAAGGCTACAGAAAGGGAGGTAAGAAGTCTCATCTGATCTAAACATTATAACCCCCGTCTTCCCGCAATCTGCTGAGTTTAATCCGGGACAGACCCGGGAAACCCAATTTTAATCTCCTAAATTATTCGTAAAAATAATAAAAGCAGGATATAAAGAAGTAAAATTATACAAGGCCACAGAAAGGGAAATAAGATGCCTCCCTTAATTTCCTCAACATTACAGCACCGGGACCAACTGATTTTATGTTTTTATCAGGCCTTGGAGGCTGACTCAATGGATGGAATCTGGGTATCCCTCCGTGTCCCCTATGAGACCCAGGCCTGGGAAGCCCCACTGAATTGGGGGCCCCGTGTTTCCAGTGGAGGAAACCCAGAGCAACCCTGGAGGTCTTTTTTTTTTGTAAATTTTTTATTTTTTAAGACAAACATATACAAACAAAACATTAAAAACATAAAACCATCTTCAATTTTACATACATACAGTGTGTCAGTTGGTTACAAATCTTTTGTGGTATCCTTTCGTAGTCATTGCTCACGGTTTATATAAATTCTCACATTGTCAAACTAACATGTTTATCTATTTATCAGTTATTAATCATCCATGACTAAACTATTTATTCCATCATTTTATATGAGATATTCCAAATTTTATTGTAAAATTTATATTGTACTTTCATCCAATGGTTATATATATCTGTATTATATTTTATATCGATCTATTAAACTTCTATTACAAAATTTCCTAGTCTATTACATTACCATGTCTTTTTGTCCAACCATTGATAAAACAAATCCCATATCATATAAAATTGCTTATCTTTATCTTGTTCTCTAATTTCAAATGTCAATTTACTCATTTCAGCACAGTCCATAATTTTCTTAATAACTTCCTCCTGCATCGATTTTTTTTTCATTTTTCAAGTTCTTCACAAATACAATTCTAGCTGCTGTTAAGACATTTACAATCAAATATTTCAGTTCTTTATTGTATATGTCTGGTATGACTCCCAATAAAAAGATCTCTGGTTTCAAGTCTATATGCTGTTTTATCATTTTTTCCAACTATGTGTGGATTTTAGTCCAATATTTGCATCTGAACATGTCCACCACATATGGTAATATGAACCAGGTATCTGATGACATTTCCAACATTTATCTGATTTGTTCTTAAACATTCTCACAATTCTCGTCGGGGGTAGATGCCACCTGTAAAACATCTTATACAAATTTTCTTTATATGCAGTTGACATTGTCATTTTATAATTTTGAGACCACAATTTTTGCCATTTCTCTAAATCAATCCCATATCCAAATTTTTTTCCCCAAGCAATCATTTCTTTAACATGTTCTTCCTCCAATTCTAATAAATGTCCATAAAAATTTTAATTATCTTTTCATCAGTACCCATCAGAATTTTATCTAAATCAGTCAACTTATCATAGACTCCTTCTGTTTTAAAATCTTTATCAAATCTAGATTGTATTTGCAAATATGAAAACCAATTCATTTTTACACCTTGTTCTTCCAACGCTTGCATAGATTTCAGTTCATCCTTTTCATTCAGTATTTCACCATATCTAACTGTTTGTTCTTTTTTATATATTATTGGATAAGAAAAAGCTTCAATGGTAGATATCCATAATGGAATCTTTAAATAATATTGTCTTTTTATCTTCTCCCAGTTTAAAAACAATGCCTCTCGAATGTAATGTCTTCTAAAATGCCCCTGTGTTTTAGTTCCCTTATCCCAGAGGAAAGCATGCCATCCCAGCAGCAAGTCATGGCCTTCTAAAGTCAACAATCTACTATTCCTTAACATTATCCTTTCCTTTACCTGCATCAAACTTGACGCTTGATAATATAATTCCCAGTTGGGCAAGGCAAACCCTCCTCTTGTTCTTGCATCTTGTAACAGTTTAAGTTTTATTCTCGCTTTCTTACCCTGCCAGATGTATTTCAACACAATTTTATTTAAGCCTTCGAAAAACTCTTTCACTAATCGAATTGGAATTGTTTGGAATAAGTATAAAATTCTAGACAATACATTCATCTTAATTGTAAATATTCTCTCAATCAATGATAATTGTAAGTTTACCTATTTTGTCAAATCTGTCGCAATCTGCTGTTTGAGTTTAAAATAATTATCCTCCTTCAATGTGCTACATCTTGATGTAATATATATCCCTAAATACTTAACCTTATTTGTGACCTGTATTTCTAAAACTTCTTCCAACTCTTTCTTTCATCTTGCTAGCATGTTTTTGTTAATATCTTTTTTTATCTTTATTTATTTTCAAACCTTCTACGTTTCCATATTCTTCTATCTTTTCTATTAATTTAGGTGCTGTTTCCAATGGGTCCTCTAATATAAATACCAGGTCATCTGTAAAGGCTTGCAATTTATACTGTTCCTTTTTTATTTCTATTCCTTTTATTTCTTTTTCTCTCTAATATTCCTATTCAACACTTCCAATGTTAACACAAACAGCAGAGGCGACAGTGGACAACCTCGTCTAGTCCCTTTTCTTATATCTATGGATTCTGTCAATTCTCCATTTATCATAACCTTTGCAGTTTGTTTATGATATATCGTTTCAATGGCTTGAATAAATTTTTTACCAAAGCCCATTTGTACCAATTGCAATAACATGAATCACCAGCTCACATTATCAAAGGATTTTTGTGCATTTAAAAACATCAAGGCCATTTGCTTTTCAGGATGTGCCTTATAGTATTCCAAAGCATCCAGAATTATTCTCACATTGTCTTTGATTTGTCTCTTTGGCAGAAATCCATTTTGATCAGCATGAATAAAATTATTTAAGTATCTTTTCAGTCTTTCTGCCAAGATTGAAACAAAAATTTTATAGTCTGAATTTAATCAGGATATAGGTCTATAATTTTTAAGTTGCTGCGGGTCTGTGTCTCCCTTTGGTATAAGTGTAATATATGCTTCTGACCATGTTTTGGGTATTCTCTTCTTTGACATAACTTCATTCATGACTTCTAATAGTTGAAGATTCAGTATTTCCTGGAAAGTCTTGTAAAATTCCTCTGGCAATCCATCTGGACCTGGTGCTTTTCCAACATTATGTTTTTTAAAGGCTTCTTTTAATTCCATCATTGTAATGTTCCCTTCTAACATTGCTTCAATGTCTTTGGGTATCTGGGGTAATTTCGCTTTCTGTAAATATTGCTTAACTTTTTCTTCTTGAATATTCTCTTGATAATACAGTTTTCCATAATAATCTTGTATACTTTTTTTCTTCTCCTCATTTCCATAGCAAACATATCCTTCTTCATTTATTAATTGGCTAATCTTTCTTGATTCTCTTTCCTTTCTCAATTTATAGGCTAACCATCTGCCTGGTTTGTTTGCATCTTCAAAGTAATTCTGTTTAGCATTTTTAATTTTTTGTGCTAATTCCTCTTTTTCCATTCGTCCCATTTTATGTTTTGTTATGTCCATTTTAATTTTAATGTCTTTTTTTGTGGAAACTTCTGTAATTCTTTTTCCAATCTCTTATAGTCATCTTTTGAAAGTCTTTTTCTGTTCCTTGTATAGTCTATTATATATAGCCTATTATATATAGCCTTGTATATAGCCTTTTGTGTAGGCCTTCATCGTGTCCCAGAGATTCTGTAAAGATGTATCCTCTTTTTATTTTCTTTAAAAAAGAAAACCAATTCTTTCTCTATTTTCTGTTTGAAGTCTTTTTCCTTTACTATCGTATTATTTAAGGTCCATCTAGATCTCCTCTTTTGTCCTTTCCAAATGACTGTCATTGAGTTGTGATCTGCCCAAGTGCTTGTTTCTATTTCAATTTCTCATATATTAGCAAGTAATTCTGCTGACATCCATATCATATCTATTCTAGACCATGATGCATGTCTGTTTGAATAAAAGGTATATTGCTTATTTTCCACATTTTCTCTCTCCATGCATCTTTTAAGTTTGCTTCTTCTATCATTTGAAAGAAAGATTTTGGTAGTGTCTTTCTAGTTTTCTTTGTTGATTTCTGCATTTTATAATCCAATTGATCATTAATTATTCCATTCTTAAAGGTCCAGAGAAGAAACAATAACATATAGAGGTAAAGAGATTACGATCCTAAAACAAATCCCAAGGAAAGTGAGGTCATAAGACAGGATTATAAATTCTTGGCCAATTATTTAAATAAAAAGAAATTCCTTTTAAATGGTTAATCCCAGAAGGGATGTTAATAACTTGGAAAGAGAGAAAAATCAAAATAGATTCTATAGAACAGGCCCAAGACTTTCATGATCAGCTAATAGGCACGGATTGAAATCAGGATGATCGTAATCGCCATAGAAACCAAAAAGAAGGACCCAAAATTTAGGGATAGCGACAAACCACAACCAGGGAGAGAAGAATCAATCTCACAACAACAGCAAGAAGAAAACCGAATCATCACTAGACAAAAAACTAAACAGACCTAGATAAATGGAGATAGGAAAGAAACTCCTCTCCATTAATATAAATGGTTTAAATTCAACATCTAAAAGGAAAAGGATATTAACTAAATTAATTAGACAAAAGCCGACATAATATGCCTACAAGAAACACACATTAGGAAAAAGGATGAAAGATATTTAATTTGCCCGAAACTTGGAAAACTTTTACAGCACCAGCAGACAAACATAAAAAGAAAGGAATTGCAATATTTGTGAAAGATGATGTAAAAGCAGAACTAATCTGGTCGGATCCGGAAGGAAGAACTCTGGTTATACAAATTTGGATTAATCATATCACATTTTTATTGGTAGCAATCTACGCAGCCAAATGAAGAACAAGGGAAATTTTTTAAAGATCTTCATCAGAGAATAATAGGTTTCGAAAAAGGAATATCTGCATGATAGGCGACTTCAACTCCATTGCTGATCATCAAAAAGACCATAGTAATGTGAATAAGAACAAGAAAGGGAAAAGAGAATTTTCTATGCCCTGTAAGGACATGATGAAAGAATTAAACTTAATAGACTTATGGAGAAAACTAAACCCAGAAGAGAAACAGTTCACATATTATTCAAATCCACACAAAATCTGGACTAGAATAGATATGGCCTGGATGGATGGGGAATTGGCCAATGAAATAAAAGAAATTAAAATCCTACCAAATGAATGGGCCGACCACAACCCAATACAACTAATTTGGAGAGATAGGAGAAAAACAAAGAAAAGATGGACACTAAATACTCAGTTAATAAGCGAAGAAGAGTACATTAAGAAGCTGAAAGAGGAATTAAATTATTTTCTAAAAAGAAAATAATAATGAAGCAACCACGAAACAAAATATTTGGGATACAATGAAGGCAATTATAAGAGGAACAACAATCTCCTATAATGCCATGAGAAATAAAAGAATACATGCCCAACAAAATAAATTCCAACAACAAATTAAAGAATTAGAAATACAACTTCAAAAATCCCTAAAAACCAGAGAACACAAAATCAGTTAATAACAATTAAACATAAATTGAACTTACTTGAACAAGATAAAATAGAAATTAACTTGAAAAGGTCCAAACAAAATTATTTTGAGCATGCAAATAAACCAGGAAGATGGCTATCCCATAAACTTAAAAAATGGAAGAAAAGAGATTGATACACCAACTAATGGATGAGAAAGATGTCTTACAACATGAGATAGAGAAGAAAAAAGATATCATTTACAACTATTTTCAAAGATTATATAAAAGGAGGAAGTTAATGAAGATAAAATAAGAACTTATTTAGAGGAGACGAATGACAAGGTAATTGGAGAGGAATGGATAGAGTTATTGAATAAAGATATTACATGGTCTGAATTGAAGTCAGCAATGGAGAATCAAAGTAATAACAAATCTCCAGGACCAGATGGGATTCGGCAGAACTATATAAAGCAATATTGGAACTAGTAGGACCACTGATGCTGGAAGTGTTTAATGAGGTACTTCTGGCAGCCAAGATGCCGGACTCGTGGAGGGGCGCTGATTTCGCTAATCCCGAAGGAGGATGCAGATCATAGATACATCAACAACTATAGACCGATTTCACTTTTAAATGCCGATTATAAATTGTTTACTTCTATCATAGCTAATAGAGTAAAACAAGCTTTAAATCCACATATACATGAAGATCAAAATGGATTTCTTCCGTCCCGACAAATAAAGAACAATTTAAGAACCGTTATCGATGTCCTAGAATATTATGAAGCCCACCGGAGAAACAATCCGCACTCATGTTTTTAGATGCTGAGAAAGCATTTGATAACTTAAATTGGCACTTTTAATTCAAAAAATTTACAATATGAGTCTTGGTACCAAATTTGAAAACATTATAACAACTATTTACAACACACAACAGGCTAATATACTAATCAATGGCGAACAAACAGATCCAATAAATATAGAAAAAGGTGTCAGACAGGGCTGCCCTCTCTCACCTCTTCTTTTCATTTTTGCCCTAGAATCACTCTTAACACGGGTTAGACAAAACTCTGAAATTAGAGGAGTGAGGGTCAAATCAGAAGAATATAAACTACAAGCGTTTGCTGACGATATGGTTTTCTTTTGGAGGAACCCATGGAAAAAGGTTATAATCTAATAAAAGAATTAGAACAATTTGGCACAGTGGCAGGATTAAAAATTAATAGAAAAAGGCGAAATTAATGACCAAAAATTTAACAGAAAACCAGAAGGAAGAATTAGAAACAATGATGGGGATACAGGTAACAAAAAGGGTCAAATATTTAGGAATATGGTTAACACCACAAGGTAAATCACTCAAAGAGAACAATTATGATAAACTACTTCAACAAACAAAGAAAGATTTAGAATCCTGGAATAAGTTGCAGCTTTCCTTATTGGGCAGGATTGCCTCGATTAAAATGAATATATTACCAAAATTTCTTTATTTATTCCAGACAATCCCAATTAAGTTGTCAAAAAATTTTTGAAGAATTAAATAAGATCACACTTAAATTTATTTGGCAGGGGAAAAACCCAGGATCAATGTAAAGGCCTTACAAGATGCGAAAAGTAGAGGGGTCTAGCCCTTCCAAATTGGGAATTATATTATTCGGAGCTATCTTATTATGGATAAAAGACTGGGTGAACTTACTTAACAAAAGAATTTTAGCATTAGAAGGGCATGACCTCCAGAGAGGGTGGCATGCCTTCTTATGGGAAGTGGGAAACCCAAGCAGTCTTACTTTCATAGACACCTCATTAGGGACTCATTATTAATTAATTGGAAAAAATATGCAAAAACACTATCTAAAAATTCGATCTGGCTATCAACAATGGAGGCAATGGTACATCCCAATAATTTGGACATAACAAAAATGATTAAATATAAAGATTTATTAGATCCGCAAGGGAAATTAAAAACTCGACAAGAACTACAGGAACAGGGATTTAAAATTGATCAGTGGTTATATATACAAATCCATAGCAGATACAAACAAGATATAAAAGACTTTGGAATTTATAACAAACTGCAGTATTTAGATAAAATTTTTCTAGGATCAAACAAAAGAACATATCCAAATTCTATAAATACTTACTGGAAGTAGAATTAGAACAAGAGATAGTCAAAGGGAACATGATAGCCTGGAGCAGGAATGTCGGAAGAAGTATTACATTATCAGAATGGGAAAAGATTTGGAACAGAAATATTAAGATTACAAAATCGGCAGCATATAAAGAAAATACATACAAAATGTTTTATAGATGGCACTTGCCCCCTTCGAGGTTGGCGAAAATGAACCCAAACACGAGTCCAAAATGCTGGAAATGTAAAAGCATAGAAGGAACCTACTTTCATATGTGGTGGTCTTGCAAAGAAACCCAGAAATATTGGCAAAAAATCAGAAAATGGTTGGAGGAGATAACCAAAGAACAAATCGAATACAAACCAGAGTTCTTCCTACTAGGGATCTCTGATAAACATTTACCCAAAAAGATGAAATATGTAACAATTCATATCCTAACTGCAGCCAGATTAGCGTTTGCCCAGTGTTGGAAATCACCCTATGCACCTACAGAACAAATGGTCATCCAGAAAATATGTGATTGTGCAGAAATGGATAAATTAACTATAGCACTTAAAAACAAAGAGGCTTCAACATTTACGATAATTGGAACTCTTGGTATAATTGGTTAGTCCAGAGATAAACTGCTTAATGGACAATGGGTAATTTAAGCATAGATTTCGATAAGATGTGTGTATTCAAATTAAGGTAGGAGAATTGGATCTTGCAGACTGTCAAAAAAGGATATTGTCTGTTTTTTAAATGCATCTTTTTTTTTCTTTTTTCTCTTTCTCTTCCTTTGTTTCTTTCTTTCTTTTACATCTCCTCTTCTCTTTTCTTTCCAGTTTGTAAGACCGAGTGTTCTTTTTTTTGTTTTTTTCCTTTTGTGTATGTAATGTCGATATGTTTTTAATTGTAAATTTAATAAAATTTATTTAAAAAAAAAAAAAAGAAAAGAAATTAATGAAAGAGGCTAGAATTAATGTGTTTGTTTCTCTCCTTACTGAAAATTTGGAATGGAAAAGGTAATAATAGAATTAAGTATGCATATATCAATGTATAATTTCTGTCATATTTGTATGTAAAGATGATGACCCGGAAATATGTTGTCCACTAAAAAGAGATTTTTGTTTTTAATGTGAAAACTGAATAAAGTCTGTTTAAAAAAAAAAAAAAAAAAAAGAAATCTCCCATCATACAAATATTAGCATAGTCCAGTTCAATTATTTTCATATGTAATTTCCTGTAAAATTCTTCTTGATTGTCATTTGGAGCATAAATTGTGATTTAAAATGTTTTTACATTATTGTCCATTATTTCCACCATCAAAATCCTTCAATCATCATCTGTATAAATTGGTTCTTCTGGAATTGTATCTCTAATATATAAGACCACACCTCTTTTTTTACATTGTGTCAATGATGCGAATAATTTCCCTATTTTTTTTTTTGTTTCAATATACAATCATGTTGTTTTTTAATATGTACTTCTTGTAGGCAGATTATATCAAACTTTAATTTCTCTAATTTATGAAATACTTTTCTTCTTTTAGTAGCTAAATTAAGTCCATTTATGTTAATTGTAATAAATTTTCTTTCATCCATATTAGGCTTTGTAAGAGGGTTTTATTGCTCTAGTAGATCTTAGTTCTCGTTGCTCTCTGGGTACATCACTTACTGCACCTTCTTTTTCTTTTTCAATTCAAATATTCTCTTCTCATCTCTCTTACTCTTCTTGGTACCTGTTTCAGCACAACAATTTCTAGTTTAGTTTAATGTTTTCTCTCTTGTCACATGCAGTATCTGAGTTTTAATAATTTTCTTAGTAAATCTGATGTGAACTTCTCTTGGTAACTTATTTCTCATTGCATATCTTGTATAGACACAGAACACTTCATCCATCCCATCCATCATCTTCTCTTTGGTTATCTCTAATACTTCTGCCAATATTTCTGTCATTATTTCAGCGAGGTTTTCACCTTTTTCTTCTTCTACATTTTGAAATCTCAGGTAAAATCCTTATCTATTGATTTCCCATCCTAATGGTCCACTCCTGCCCTTTTAAACTTCACTCAATCGAGTATCAATATCTCCAATTTTCTTATCTCTTTGTATATCTTCTTCTTCAATTTTCTTAAATCTGTCCTCATATTTCATCATCATCGGTTGAATATTCTCTATTTTCTCATCTGTCTTTTCAGTTTTTTTCTCAATATTCTTTGTTCTCCTTTCAATCTTCTGGATTCCTTGCAAAATCATCTGCAACATCACTTCCTTCTCTTTCTCCTGTTGTAACATTGTCTGCATTGATCGTTCTCCTCCAGATGGTGAAGAGGAGGCTATTGGTATTGAAGAAGCTGGGGCTGTTGTCTTTCTGCTCATCTTGAAATACTTAGCTATAAGAAGAGAGAGAGAGAGAGAAAAGGAAAGAAAAGAGAGCGAAAGCAAGCAGCTGCCACTCCAAAAAATAAAAAAGGAGGAGAAAAATCTTAAGGCACTTGTATCCCTTAATCCAATTGGTTCCAGTAATATGCAAAAAGAAAAGGGAGGATGTGGAAAAAAAGGATAAAAAGGATTTTTTAAAAAAAGGATAAGGGGAAGGAGGAAAAAAATAAAAAAATGATACTTTATGTATTTCTCTTAATAAAAAAAGAAGCAAAAGAAAAATTATATTCTAGTTCCTGGGTTAAAGGCTAAAATCCAGACATACAAATCCAACCAGAGGGGAAGTAAAATAAAGAAAATAAGAAATAACAAACAATTCTAACAAAAAGCAAAAGACCCTGGAGGTCTTTTGAAGGGTCCTTCAGGGAGTGGCAGGTGGAATGCAGCCTGGAGGGGCCTTCCCTTCCCTTCCCTTCTGAAGATGCTCCTGCCTGGAAAGCCTCCCTCCTCCCTGAGCTTGTGACCTGGCCCTCGTTTCTGCCCCACCTCAAGGGGAGACATCTCCTTCAAGGTATTACTGACTTTGCTTCCTTTCTCTAAAGAAATAAATTATTATTATTATTATTTGTCCCAGTGGAGAAAAAAGTTGGTAAGAAATAAAATATTGTCACCTCATTCCCTCCCCCCCCCAATGTGATGAGCCAGGGTGTGGCACAAAGGCAACACAGTCAGATAATCAATAAGAGTCCCTTTAATGGCTCCAACGTTGCCCCCAATGTCCAGGTTACCTTCTGGCTGGAGAAGAACTCTCCCAGGAACAGCCTTTAACTGCAGGGAATCAAGTCCAAAACATGGTCAACAAAAGCTGTAACTTTAAGTCCAATCAAGCCAAACTGAGGTAATTAGTTTGGCAGGGCAGGATCAAGAATTCCAAATGTGAAGGCACGGCAAAACTCACATAGCCAGGAACACAGATAAGCAAAGACAACACAGGATAAAGTCACATTTGCTCCCAGCAGCTGCTGCAGTCAGCATGCATTTCTTTTAAACTCTCTTCCCAGGTGTGGCTAATGAAGGGAATCAAGGCCCTTTCCTCCCCCGTAAGCCACGCAACCCATGTTGCTCTCTTCTCCGTTCCTCCCTGTGTGCCCTAAGATGAAGAAGGGGTGGGCCTGGGTCTTCCTTTGAACTTCCTCTCCCTTGTTCTACCTCTTTCCTGCTCTGCCCAGCCGTACTTTGCCCTTCCCCAGCCTCCTCCATAGCTAACAGAGCCACACTCCCACCCCCTATCAGCCATTCGACTTCCTCCTCGGATTCAGACTCTGACAGGGACATGACACCCACCCTCTTGGAATTTTTTTTAAATCCAGAAATCATTGGTTCAGTCATTTTGTCTTTCAATCAGAAGTCCATCTAAACTTCAGAGCTTCCCCTGGTTGTTTCACTGCACGATCTTCATGGATCCATATTTTGGAATCAGGAAAAGGGATGAGGATGAGGATGATGATGATGATGATGATTATTACAGTATACACAGCAAATGAGATAAACATGCTGGGTTTCATATCACAAATCACTAGTCGAACATTTCCCAAGTTTTTAGGACTGCATGATGTATCGGAGGATTGTGCGAACAGATCCCAGTAAGGTGGCCTTCTGCAGCTGACCAATTATTATTATTATTATTATTATTATTATTATTATTATTATTATTATTATTATTATTATTATTATTATTATTATTTTCACCTGCTGCAACTTGTTGATGACTATTTTTGGGATTTGTTTACGTCTGATGCAGCTGTTGGTTTGGGACATCCCCCCTCTTGCCTCCCCCATTGGGAGGGGGGGTCTTGACTCCCCTCCTCAAAAAACCCAAATCTTCCTCAGAGCCAGAAAAGTGTAGAGGAGACCCAGCCTGAGTCCTGGGGGTGGGTTGGCTTTAAGGGAAGGGACCCTGACCCCATTGAGGGTCTCTATCTGCAGGGAGCCCTTTCAGGAGGGCAGGAAACCTGGGCATGAACTAGCCAGGATTGCTTGTTCTTTCATCAATACAACTCAGCCTTGTTTTCTTTCAGCAAGAAAAGTACATTCCCCCCCCCCGCAATTAATTTTCAAACTTTTAGCCGAGTTCTTGTTCACAGGCTCATTCCCAGATGTGCAAAGGAGCCGTGGCAGGTGTCCCTCTTCCCCCCTATAATTAAGGGAAAATCTGGGGATTTATTTCTTCCTCCCTCTTGGCTCCCCAGGGAGTTTTCCAGCTTCCACCTTGGAAACCAGTCCAGTGAATGGAAAAATACAAGGAATAATGCAGAATTATGTCCCATCCTGAGCCAGGAAGCTCTAAATGTAGAGAATTCCTGGCTTGGCCTAAGATTTAGGCCTTGTGTGTCCCTGCATAATTTCAGGCTCTGACCCTCCTGCTCTCATGGCCCCTTTCCCCCTTGAGAGGTTTATTCCAAAATGTGACAAATCTGTCCTGCTAGATTCATTTCGAGATAGACAATTAGAAAAATCTTAATTTTAATCCATCTCAATGTAGGCCACCTCACGTGGACACACCCAAAATCCAAGGCCCCATGGACCCTTTGATCTTCTATGGCAGGGGCCTTCAAACTTGACAGCTTTAAGACTTGTGGACTTCAACCCCCAGAATTCCTCCTTCCAGTCACGTTAGCTCAGGAAATCTGGGAGTTGAAGTCCACAAGCTTTAAACTTGCCAAGTTTGAAGACCCTTGTTCTATGGTCTTAGAAATCCATCCCTGGTTCTAAGGGAAATGTACTTTTCTTGCTGAAAGAAAACAAGGCTGAGATGTGGTGATGAAAGAACAAGCAATCCTGGCTAGTTCATGCCCAGGTTTCCTGCCCTCCTGAAAGGGCTCCCTGCAGATGGAGACCCTCAATGGGGTCAGGGTCCCTTCCCTGAAAGCCAACCCACCCCCAGGACTCAGGCTGGGTCTCCTCTATACTTTTCTCCCTTCATCAAAGACATTAATTAAAATGTTGGTGAATCCAATGGAGGAGAACAGGGTGGCCAAATTAAATATTTGATGGTCATTTCCAGAGAAGTGTTTGAGGAGATATCCTTGGGTGCATTTTCTCAGCCAGCTTGATAATCTCTACAAAATGTTGCCCTTCATCCCACACTTGCTAATAAAGATATTGGGATTCCTCCATTAAATGTTCATTACATATAGAACATCCTAAAAAAGCAACTTGGTTTGAATATCTAAGGTGACACTTTCTGAGTGGCACTTCCGGGTGGCTGAATCCAAGACTGAGCTCTTCCCTCCTTGAATCGCCTGCCATGAGCCCAGTTCTCCGGGGGTCTCCAAGAGGGGGGAAAAGACCAGCCAGGACCTGCAGAGACCTGCAGGCATGGAATGGCCTCCCTGGGAAGGTGGAGGGTTCATCCCACCTGGAGGTTCCTAAGGAGGGGCTGGACAACCACGGTGATGCCGGCCTTCCCAGCCACACAGCCAGGAAACCACCCAAGGAGGCGGCTGGGCCGGTCAGTTCTGCCTCCCTCTCTGGCTCTGGAGCTCCCCTTCCCCCCTGGGCCTCCTGGGTGGGAGCCCCTCCTCCTCTCCAAGCCTGCAGGGATCCTCCTCCTCCTGCTCTGGGCAATGGGGCTGCCCTGGGTGGCTGGCGCTTCCTGCCCCCCTCCCCCCATCTCCTCCACTCCCCCTCCTGTCTCAGACCCCCAGTTCTCCCTCCTGGGCCAAGGGGTGCATGGGAGTGAAACCCCCCAACGACTGGAGACCTGGGACACAGGGACCCCCAAGGGCATTTTCAGAGCCTCGGAGGTGGGGAGGCCGAAGGGGCCGCAGAGCCCACTATATGTGCCGCATCCCCACAACCAGAAGACCTGGGGCCTCTAGGTGCCCCCCAACCTCTTTCTTGGGGGGGGGCTGGCAAGAAGAGACGTGGGTCACCCAACGCAGGGCAGCCTGGAGAAGCCCTTGAGGCAGCCTCAAAGGCAGCCCTGAGACCTCCAGACAGACAAGGCAGGAAGTCCTCGCCATGGAGCCCAACACTTGTGTTGCTGGGGGAGACGGTTGTTAAATGAGTTTTGACCCACTTTATGACATTTCTGGCCTTGTTTGCTAAGCGAATCACTACAGATGTTAAGTCAGCCAGACGGTTCTTAGGTGCATCCGGCTTCTCCACTGACTTTGCTCACGAAAGGGGATCATGTGACACACACCCCGGGACATTGTGGCCATCATACGTGTGAGACAATTGTCTAAATGTAAATCCTGGGACCCCAGGGAGGCTGCCAGGGCCGCCAGTTTGGAAAGGGGCCCTAAGTCATCTTTCTCAGTGCCACTGTGGCATTGAATGGTCACTAAATGGAACAGCTGTAGGTCGAGGACCTTCTGCCAGGAAAGAGCGAACCCTGATAAGTCCTGGCAGAGCTGCAGGGAAGTTTCTCCCGGCCTCCTCTTCCTCCTCCTCCTCCTTCCACCCGATTCACCTCCTGCCTCTTTTCCCTCCTTCCGTCCATCTTCCTCCTCCGCCTCCCTGGGAAAGAAACGGCCTGGAAGCCCCTTCGGGGTTCTGAGGGAAATGAGCTGGACATTCGGGGGGTCCCAGAGCTCCAGGGGTTCAGCCTGACCTCCCTGATTTTGGGGTCTCCTGCCACCCAGAAGGCCATTTCCTGACTTCTGAAAGGATCAAGAGACTCTCCTCCAGACTCGGCCCTTCCTTCTGGCCGGGACCAGGAGCTGGTGGGCTTCACACCTGGGGGAACAGCAGCCCCCACCTGCCAGGTGCAAAGCTGGCACACCAGACTCGGATCCTGGCAAGAGATGCAACCTGGGGACCCTCACCCCATTCGCTCCCCCTGCCCTGGGCCCCCATGTGCAGATCCCCCACCCTGCCCAGCAAGGCCAGAGGGAGCCCCTCCAGGGGTGCCCCAATTCCCAGAGCAGGAGGAGGAAGAAGCCCCTGGCTGCCCCAGGGGAAATTGGCAGCAGGGCCCCAGGCTGACCTCACCTACCCCCTGGACCCCACCAGCCCCACCTGGCCTGCAGGTGCCCATGGCTCACCTGGGAGCTCCACCTGTCCCCCATCTGTGATGCCAGAGCCGCTCTCCCAGCCAATCCCAAGGAAGGCTCCTCCCTCAGAGGTGGGGTTTTTGATAGCACCTGAGCTGCCCAGACCAGATGGGAGGGCTCCCCTGCCTCCCTCTTCCCCAGCCCCCTCCCTCCCTGCCCTCACTGGGGAGGGGCAGACCCACTGAAGACCCCCTGGCCCTGCAGGACCCCTGCGTGCCCCCTCCTCACAGCACAGTCCCTTGCCAAACCCTCTCTGAATCCAGCCCTTTGGAGGCTGCTTGACCGGTGAGGAGGAAGCCAGGCCCAGAGAGGCCCCTCAGCCTCAGCCAGATGGGTGGGAAGGTTGTCCGGAAGCCCTCAGGGGGGGCGGCCCAGAGATCTTGGCCAGGCTGCTCAGAAGCCGTTGCCATTGCCTCTTTCCCAGGATTCCGAGAGAGCGACTGGCCCAGAGCCTCCTAGCTGGCTTGGATCCCCAGACAGGACTGGAACTCAGCCCCTCCCCCCCCTGGATTGAAGCCCCACTCACCCAACCGACACCACTAGCATCCATACAACCCTCCGAACCTGGTCTCTTCCCCAAGGTCTCGGCCCCAGAAATTGGGAAGGTCAGAGGGGTCACTCCCCCGCAATAGAAGATCCCCACAACAGAGGAAGAGCCACCAGATCTCCAGAAATCATGTCACTAGAAATCAGGTTGCACCATCCACCACACTGTGGGCATCACCGCCATCTTTCTAGGGTTTCCCTGTGATAAGATGGGTGGCCAGTAAATTGGATGGATGGATGGATGGATGGACGGACGGATGGACGGACGGACAGACAGACAGATAGATTTGGATTGATAGATCTCAGCTGCAGACTTTACAGTCCATTCTTTATTTAAAAAACTAAGAAACATCACAATGCAAAGAATCTTGGTGTATTGTAGGAACATTGTAAGATAACACAGGAATGACAAGAAAATAAATATAAAAATTCCATCCATTCTATAATTTTCTCCCTATGTACGCAATGATCTAGTCCACAAGTTGGCACTTTCCTGCTTCTTAATGAGCTCTTATCCCAAAATTAATATTGCTAGAAAAGATGGGAAATGACATTTCACTTCAGGCACAAGCAATTTTAAAATCAGCTGCAATTAAGATCAATATATAGGATTATGACATAGAACAAAATTCCAAATACTCTTAACACTGGGCAGAGATCAAGGGTGCCGATTGTCATTAGAAGACAGGCAACACTACAGTTAAATGGCATTAGCTTAGAAGTAGCACCAAACTCCATAGCTCTGGGTGACCTTCCCCAGCAATCTCTAGAGACAAGAGGCCATGTTGAAGGACAGCAGAAGTCAATTCCCTGGGTGCTGAATTCTCTTCCCCAGCATCACATTCTGGACTTGCCCTGACAGGAAGGAAGGACCACAACCACAACAGAACAATGATCCCAGGGGTGTATCTGTAATTTTTACTAACATGGTTTATTCCAGCCTCTCCTCTGCAGATGGAGCCCAGAAAAAGTTGGATCCCAAGAGGAGAAGTTGCTTCTCACTGTAATTATGACCATCTTGGCCTTTGAGACCTGTGATGCTATATCTCCAGTATTAGACTTTGATGTACACATCAGATTGAAGCAACATGAAAAGGATCTTATATCAGAAAAGGATAAATTCTTTGGATGAAGCTCTCTGGGGCCAAGTTTTGGGACAGGTACAGGCTCTGCTCTTGATTGCACCTTTCTCTCCTTTGCAGATGAAACTGAGTGATTCTCTGTTTAGATCAGGAAAGCCACTGGCACTTCTCAGAGTCTTTGAATTTTTCCAACTGTTCCTGTTGTTTGTGTTAGAAACAGGGAGTGGATTGATTAATGCCATGAATGATGGACCTTCTGCTTCTGCTGCTGCTGGTGTCCCCATCAGTCTGTGGGAAGCTGAGAAGGAAATGCCCATTGAGTTTGGAGCACCAGGATGGCTACAATCCATGGAGCTTTTACAGGCCTGGAGACCATCTCATTGGTGTGGTCACAACTGAAACATATGTGTCACCTATAACGTGGCCTTTCAACAGCCCTCCTTCCATACCTTCTCCTTCGTAAGTCATGCAGGGTGATGGAGTTGCACTCCCTCCATGTGCAATTCTAACACTCTCCTTTTCTTCTTATTTCACTTATTTTTGTACCACACGACCTGTCTAATTTCCTGAATGATTTTTATTTCCATGGCTTCCCTTTTTTGCCTTACTTTGTGGAAGACAGTAAAATCCAAAAATGGAGTTTTTGAAAAACCTGAATGAAATCCAGATGATTTTCCTTTCTCAGTTCATTCCTGAATTCATCACTTGAATAATGACCTTTGTTTAAGTAGTGACTGAAACAATTGTAGTTGCCTCTCTCATTTGCATAATTGATCATTCGATTTGGATCAATGTTGGCCTAAGGCTTAGTAGGTTTG
>NW_028263152.1:108821-198821 GCF_049901735.1 Notechis scutatus
TGCTTCATGGAAAGGAATAATTCTGTTCCAGATGAAATAAATTCTATGAAGTGGACAAAGACGTTGATTTGTCTCCACTTAGAGAGGGCCTCCCTGAGGGGTGCTGTTTGTCCAGTTGTTGTGAATCGTTGTGATATAACCACACAAATTCCATTCCTGACAAGCATCGGAGGGAAAGTCCTCATGAAATTATCTCCTTTTCTGTGTCTGAAGCAAAGAGGCCAATCAGGGTCCATCTGAAATGGAGGAGCAGCTGGACAATTGCTGGGTATTGGAATCCTTCTTTGGGGAGCATCTGGTGGAAAAAAGGGAATCTCCTTTTATCACTCAGAGCCTCTGAAGGAATTCCAAGAGTGATCTGAAAAAGTAATGAAGAATGCTGTGTTATAATGTGGTCCAGATCAACTCCAAAATATTACTTATTGACAAACCCAATTTTGTTTTGATGAATATATAAGAATAGTTTGTTCCTTAGTCATGGTTTAAAATATTTAAGACAGAATATTAACAAGATTGTCTATAAAAATGGAACGCAAAATCATATTAAACAACAAAAAAAACAATAAAAAATGCAATGTAAATTTCTGTGTCACCCATACAATTCCAACAATTAGATTCAAATTTGCAGATGTTAGATAAAATGTCTGGATCTAAGATATAGGGCTGTATTATATGCTATTTTTGAGTACTAAAACCTCTTTCTCAGCTTCTATATCCCAAATTCTTTGTGAAGCAATTTTTCAGCTTCTTCTCTAGATGTACAAGAGCACAACTGCTAACAGAATAGTTATGAGTACATGAAATGGATACTATAAGAAAAATAAAAAGAAATAGTAGGACAGTGACGGTAGGCACATTGTGGCTTATCCCCTACAGACCTCTTAGGAAAGGGTGAGGTCAATCGTAGACAGTTGTACAATCCAATAAGTCTTTAATTGAAATTTTGTCTGTTTTGGGACTATATGTCTGTTTCATCACTTTAATTTTAACCCAATAATTATATACCCTGAATTTATACAAAGCAGAAATTGTGTAAATTAACAATTATCTATGAGGGCAGGAGCTGAACTCCTTTTATCCATCCCAAAGATACTCTTCTTGGTCTGAATATTTTTTATACATAGACAGGACTATTGCCAACTTGATTCCAATTGGATAAGGCAGATATTATTGATATGTGAAAATGAACATGCTAATGGAGGACCTCAAAACCTGGATAGTTTTTCAATAGTAGAATATTCAGTAGAATATCCTCTAGGGACCTTATGGCTCTTCAGGCCTTTAATGGTCAATTTGAAGATGAACATAATAGACTAAAACATCGTTGATATGTTCCCTAATATTCTGAAAAGCTGCTCTTGAATTCTATGAAGATATTGGATCTGTTGTTCATCCCCACCACCCCACTCACCTTACCAGATAGAGAAAAACACACAAACCTGTGGGACTTTGTAGGTGCCTACAAACATTGACATCTGGATGGAGATGTCCCTGGAAGCTGCATCAATCAGAGCCAGGAGGTTCTCCTTCCTCCCACAGCCGTAGTTGGGGACATTGGATTCTCCAGTGGAGAGCATGTCCAGCAAGACATCTGAAGTGCGGAAAGTGCTCAAATAGTTGTCATGGATGTTGTAACCAAGTGTGAGATTGTGCAGGAGCTGGGAATTCTTGCTGACCATTTGAATAGCAAAAATTGATTTTAGGGTATCTGTTAGAGCAGAACTCTTCCTATTGAAAAACAATATTCATGTTATTATATTCAATAGCAACAACAAATGTTTTTAAAATATATAATCCTTCACAAACCTACTAAGCCTTAGGCCAACATTGATCCAAATCGAATGATCAATTATGCAAATGAGAGAGGCAACTACAATTGTTTCAGTCACTACTTAAACAAAGGTCATTATTCAAGTGATGAACTCAGGAATGAACTGAGAAAGGAAAATCATCTGGATTTCATTCAGGTTTTTTAAAAACTCCATCTTTGGATTTTACTCTCTTCCACAAAGTAAGGCAAAAAAGGGAAGCCATGGAAATCAAAATCATTCAGGAAATTAGACAGGTCCTGAGGTACAAAAATAAGTGAAATAAGAAGAAAAGAAGGAGAGTGTTAGAATTGCACATGGAGGGAGTGCAACTCCATCACCCTGCATGACTTACGAAGGAGAAGGTATGGAAGGAGGGCTGTTGAAAGGCCACATTATAGGCGACACATATGTTTCAGTTGTGACCACACCAATGAGATGGTCCCCAGGCCTGTAAAAGCTCCATGGATTGTAGCCATCCTGGTGCTCCAAACTCAATGGGCATTTCCTTCTCAGCTTCCCACAGACTGATGGGGACACCAGCAGCAGCAGAAGCAGAAGGAGGGTCCATCATTCATGGCATTAATCAATCCATTTCCTGTTTCTAACACAAACAACAGGAACAGTTGGAAAAATTCAAAGACTCTGAGAAGTGCCAGTGGCTTTCCTGATCTAAACAGAGAATCACTCAGTTTCATCTGCAAAGGAGAGAAAGGTGCAATCAAGAGCAGAGCCTGTACCTGTCCCAAAACTTGGTCCCAGAGAGCTTCACCCAAGGAATTTATCCTTTTCTGATATAAGATCCTTTTCATGTGGCTTCAATCTGATGTCTACATCGAAGTCTAAAACTGGAGATATAGCATCACAGGTCTCAAAGGCCCAGATGGTCATAATTACAGTGAGAAGCAACTTCTCCTCTTGGGATCCTGAACTTTTTCTGGGCTCCATCTGCAGAGGAGAGGCTGGAATAAACCATGTTAGTAAAAATTACAGATATACCCCTGGGGTCACTGTTTTGTTGTGGTTGTGGTCCTTCCTCCCAGTCAGGGCAAGTCCAGAAAGTGATGCTGGGGAAGAGAATTCAGCACCCAGGGAATTGACTTCTGCTGTCCTTCAACATGGCCTCTTGTCTCCAGAGATTGCTGGGGAAGGTCACCCAGAGCTATGGAGTTTGGTGCCGCTTCTAAGTTAATGCCATTTAACTGTAGTGTTGCCTGTCTTCTAATGACAATCGGCACCCTTGAACTCTGCCCAAGGTTAAGAGTAGACCCTGTTTGGAATTCTGTTTTATGTCATAATCCCATATATTGATCTTAATTGCAGCCGGTTTTAAAATTGCTTGTACCTGAAATGAAATTTCATTTCCCATCTTTTCTAGCAATATTAATTTTGAGATTAAAGCTCATTAAGAAGCAGGAAAGTGACAACTTGTGGACTAGATCGTTGGGTAAATAGGGAGAAAATTATAGAATGGATGGAATTTTTTATTTTTATTTTCTTGTCATTCCTGTGTTATCTTACCATGTTCCTATAATACACCAAGATTCTTTATGTTTTGATTTTTCTTAGTTTTTTAAATAAAGAATGGACTGTAAGTTCTGCAGGTGCGATCTATCCATCCCTTTCTTTCTTTCTATCATCTATCTATCTATCTATCTATCTATCTATCTATCTATCTATCTATCTATCTATCTATCTATCCATCCCTATCTATCTATCTATCTATCTATCTATCTATCTATCTATCTATCTATCTATCTATCCATCCATCCATCCATCCATCCATCTATCTATCTGTTATGTCACCAGGACAAAGCAGACTCAAAGACCGGAGTTGAATTCAGCTCTTTATTAGCGTCTCTCTACGTCTCCCCTTCAGGGCGTCTCCCTCCGGGAAGCCAGGGGAGCCTCTCCTTCCCAGTCCTCGCATTGCGACGGTTTCTCCCTCCTGCAGCCTCTTTCCTGGGAGAGGAGAGGAGGGCTCCTCCTGGAGACCTTCCCACTCACCCTGCAGGGGATCACCTGGTTGCCTCCCGAGGGGATCCTCTGGTGGGAAGGGAGGGATCTCCTCTTCCCTCCCATCGAGGGCTGAAATGGCTCCTCCTCCAGGCGCTCTGGCCGCTTTCCCTCCGGCCTTTGGGGTCCCCGTTGAGATGGAGGGGCCTCTCCTCCCGGCTGACGTCCAGTTCCTGGCAGGGTTTGGCTCTGAGTAATTCCCACCCACTCCTGGACACCAATAGAGAAACTCCCATGGAAAGACAAGGGGGAGAGACCCGTCCACCTCCTTTGGGGGGGTCTCTCTGACCCTCCCCCCGATTTCTTCCCCTCTGCTGGGACTCGGGGGACCCTGAGCGGGTTTCCCACCTGCCTCCGTCCAGACCGTTCCAGGCATCCTGGCTGGGCCTGTCGGTCAGCAGAGGAGCCGCTTTCTCTCTGGCCCCAAGTGGGCCCCCCTCCCGTCAGACTCGGGGAAGGAGGGAGGGGCAGGAAAGACGGGGCTCAGGGGGAAAAGTCTGCAGAGGGGAGAGAAGGGAGGCCTGGAGGGGCCTTTCCTGCCCCCCCAGAAGCCCCTCCTGCTCCTGGGAAGCTCCCCTTCCCTCAGCTGGGGGCCCCGTCCCAGTTCCTGCCCCTCCACGAGGGGGGACTTTGCTCCTGGGAGCCCCCCCACTTGGCTCCTCTCTCTTGGGGGGACAATGGCGGTCCAGGAGGAGAGACCAGGGTCCTTGTCCAGGCGCCGGGGGGGGAGTCGCAGCACTTTGGGTGGGGGGCAAAACCTCCGGCTGAACCCGGCAGGAGCGAATGGGGGGCCTGTCTGGTTCGGGGACTGAATCCCCTTGGAGGATGGATGGGGGGGCACCGGCCCAGGCCCCACCACACCCAGGGCCTGATCTGGGGGTCCTTCCGGGCCCACAACTCCTGCCGGAGGAGCAGGGGGCAGCCGTGGTTGGGGGCTGTCCCCTTTCCTGGGCCACGTGGCTCCCTTCACGACCCCTCACGCCCTGCTCGCCTCCAGGACGGACTCCCGCAGCGCTCTCTCCGTGGGGCGGCCCTTGGAGAGCATCCTGGGTCTTCGGCTGAGGCAGCTGCCAGGACAGCCGAGTCTGCTCAGACGGCAGGTGGGCCTCCACTCACAGTGCTTCATTTAGTGGCCGCTCAAAGTCACAATGGCCCTGAAAAAGGGACTTTCGGCTGTTCCTCACGCTTACAATTACTGCAGCACCCTCATGGTCACGTGATTGGGCAGCTGTCTCCTATTTATGACGGTTGTAGTGTCCTGGGCTCATGGAGGGCGGGGCGGCTTTGGGGACCTTCCGGCAAGCAAAGTCAGTGGGGAAGCCAGATTTGCTTAAGAACTGCTAGAAGAAAGGTCGTAAAATGGGGCAAAACTCACTTAAAGACCATCTATTATTTAGCCAAAGAAATCCTGGGCTCCGTTGTGGTCGTAAGTCGAGGACCCTCTAGAGGCTCATTCGGAGGCCTCCTTCCCAAACGGGGCAGCCACATTGAACACAAAGACCCCCAATGGCGCCCAAAGGCCCAGAGTGCGACTGGGACAGGAGGGGACGAAGGGAGGCAGGTGGGGCCTCCTGGGACTTTGCCCCCTTCCTCACCTGGGCTGGGTCCCCACTTGGATCCCCCAGAGAGAGAGAGAGAGAGACACATACACAGTGTGGCTGTTCGGAGGGGGGCTGTGGAGGGTCCCTCTTGCCTGGGGGGGTGTTCCCCCCATGCCAACCTTCTCCTGGCCTGGGAGCCAAGGAATCCTCTCCCTCTGCGGCCCTTTTGCCAGCCCTGAGTCTTGAGCCGGGAGGAGGGAAGGGATCCGGGCCAAGCAGAGGGGAAGGGAGGCCTAGGACATGCTGGAGGGGGGGGGCTGAGCAGCTCTGCTCCCCAGGAAGGAGCCTCCTTCTTCTGCCGGGCAAAGGCCTCCCCTCCACCACCCCAAACCCAGCTCCCGTCTCCAGGGACCCCCAGCGCCCCCACCTGAGCCTCGGGGGGCCCCTCCTGGTCCGGCCACAGATGGCAGGGGAGGCAGCCGACGTTTCCCAGGGTCCCTCCTGGCAGCCCCCTCCCTGAAGTGGGGGGCCCCAGACTGGCGCTTCCTCCTTCCTGGGGGCTGCTTGTCCAGAGCCCCCCAGGCCCCTTTCCCAGTGGGACTTTCCCCCCTCTGCTGCCCTGCGACCCCCCCTTTCCCCCCCCCTGGGGCTGGCATGGCAGGGACCCCCCTTCAGCCCCCCCTCCAGACAGGGAGAAGCTTCCCTTGTGGTTGAGGGAGATCCTTTCCTCTCTCCAGCCGACCACAGTGATCTGGGATCTCTTTAGGGAGAAAAACCCTCCAGATTAAAGGGTATTTTTTTGGGGGGGTGCAGCTGCCCCTCTTCCCCCCAATTGCAGGCTGCCCTCTGGAGGGACCCCCTTCCTGGGGAGGCTCCTCCCCACCAGACCCATTTGCAACCTCCTGGGGTCCGGGTGTGGCTGGGGGAGGTCCGGGGTGCAAAGGGTGGGGGAAATGAAGCCTTCGCCTCTCCCCCCGCCCCGGAGCCTTCCCATCAGGCTGGCGAGGGAGAGAAGCAGAAGCGGGCAAGAGGCAGGCGCGCATGCCCACTTCCCTTCTGAAGCTCGCAGGCTGCCCGGACTGCGCCGCCTGCGGAAGGAGCCTCCTGGTGGTCGCCCCCTGTCATGGCAGCTCCCCTTGCGAGCCGGAGGCCGGAGAGACGTGATTTCGCCTCCTTGGCGCCACAGCTCAAGCGGCATTGAGACCTGACGGGTGCGGGGAGTGGATGATGGGTGGTTCATGCGTTAGGTAGTTTGTGTCATCTCCGCCAGCGACAGCGAGGGGCAGTGCAAGGGTTAAGGCCAGAGTGTTGTGTCCTAGAGCGGAAAGGAATGCCTGCTTCCGGCCTTCCTTAGAAAACGGATGGAATTGTCTCCCGCTCCAGCAGCTACGGGCAAGGGTCGCTCGCGCATGCGCCCTTCCTCCTCCAGCGGTTGCTCCAGGCTCTCTGCGCCCGATGCTGTGAGGCTTCCCGGGGCTCTGCGCGGGGGGGTCGCGCGATGGGAATCGGCTCTGCTCTGCCCCCCCCCTGCGGGGAGGCGGGGCCAGGATTGGGCTCCTCCCCTTTCCCCGCCTTGAACTGCTCGGGTGGGGACCCTGGAGCGATGGTGGGACTTTGGGCTCAGGCAGCGCCGGGGGCTTTTTTTGGGGGGGGGTTCCTAGAGGCTGCTGGGGGGGGAAACCAAAGGGCCTTTCGGGGTTCCCCCCTTGGGCAGAGCGAGAGGAGGGAGGGCGCCCCTCCCCGTGGGAAAGGAGCGGCGGATTTTCCCACGCCTGGCAAGATTCCACCCTGGGGGGGAGGGGAGAAATCCTGGGGTGTATAGAATATATACTGTCTGTATGGACTCTATAGCAGTGGTTCCCAAAGTGGGCGGTACCGCCCCCTGGAGGGCGGTGGGATGCGTTAGGGGGCGCTAAGAGGCAAGGGGGCTGGCAGAGGGGCACTAAGAGGCGGCAGGGGGGGTGTTTGAGGCGCCAGCTGGCCCTGCAGGTTCACCCATTGAGGCGCTGGCTCCGGAGCGGTGCTACAGTCAATGGGTGAGCCTGCAGGGCCGGCGCCATGAACGCCCCCCTGCCATCTCTTAGCATCCCCAAGGGGGCCAGCAGAAGGGTGCTAAGAGGCGGCAGGGTGCGGCGCATCCAACGCGGCCGTGGGGGCATGGAACGTGCCACCGCTTCCACGTTGGAGGCGCCGGCTCCGAGCAGTGCTAGTCAATGGGTGAAACTGCAGGGCCGGCCAGCACCTCGAACACCGCCGTCTTAGCCCCCTCTCCCTTGGGGACGCTAAGAGGCGGCAGGGGGGCGTTCGAGGCACCGGCCGGCCCTGCAGGTTCACCCATTGACTGTAGTAATGCTCCAGAACCGGTGCCTCAAATGCGGCAGCACGTTGGAAAAAGCCGCTGCCACCGCTTTCCCAAAGTGCCACCGCTGTCGCATTCTGTCTGTCTGTCCATCCGTCCATCCATCCATCCATCCATCCATCCATCCAAAAGGTCTGTCTGTTTGCCTGCCTGCCTTCCTGCCTGCCTACCTGCCTACCTCTCTGTCTGTCTGTCTGTCTCTCTCTCCTCCATCCATCCATCCATGTTCGAAGCGCCGGCCCCGCAGGCACATCGGGAAAGTAGAGCAAAGCCAGTCTGAGAGGGAGGGAGGGAAGGAGGGAGGGAGAGAGAGAGAGAGAGAGACCTGATGCATCAGATGGAAATGAGGCCTAGTTTAGACTGAGGCCCTTTTCCACATTGAAACCTCTTTGCCTTCTATTAAAGGTTTGGTGGACGAAACAGGGTCAAGACTATCAGGAAACTCTCACATTTTGCTGAGGCTTTAAACAGGATCCTTTGGACCAGATCTCTGCCCTAAAAATTCCTTTTCCCCAATGTATTACAGTGCCAATTCTGAAGAAGGCAAAACCAAAATGTACTGGTAAATTACAAGGAGAACACACACACACACACACACACACACACACACACACACACACACTTCCTTCTAACCCTGCTGGAGATTGGACTAGAGTAGATATCTCCATTATCTTTCTCCTCCCTCCCTCCATCCTTCTTTATTTCTTTTTCTTTCTGTCCCTTCCTTCCATCCCCCCCTCTTTCTTTGTCCCTTTTTCTTTCTTTCCCTTTTCTCTTTATTTTCTTCCTCTCTTCCTCTCTTTCTTTTCTCTCTCTCTTTTCCTCTCTCAGGCTCATCCCTTTGGATCAGGGGTCACCAAACTTTTGGACCTCAGGGACCACGAAACTCATAATTTTAAATCCCGTGGGCCACTATATGAATTTTGACTGATGGTGGCTTTCTGGCGTTGGTGGGAGAGAGAGAGAGAGAGATCTGATCCAACACAGGCAGGGGTGGGATTTACACCCCTGATCTAAAGCTGTCAAAACTCCAAAAACTGGTCAAGTAGCTCTGGGGAGGCCAGTCATAAATTAGAACACTTGCTAAACAACCGGTCATTAAGTGAGGACCACTTGTATTTGGTTTGCCAGTCACCTGGCCATGCCCACCCAGTCACATGACCAGCAAGCCATGCCCACCCAGTCATGTGACCAGCAAACCACACCCTCAAATTAGGCCACACCCACAGAAATTTGAATTCCACCCCTGGGTGGGGGGCACTGAGGATGAGTTTGTAGCACCAAGGGGGCAGTGGACCGAAAAAGTTTGGGAACCACTGCTCTATAGGATGTGTCGAATGTCTATTGGCGGTTGGACTTCTCTCTCTCTCTCTCTCACACACACACACACTTGTAACTGTATGACTGTCACCTTGTTGCTTGTATCCTTATGATCTTTACTGACTATTTCCTAGTATGATTTGATTGCTTTGTGTACCCTTTGACTATATCATTAAGTGTTGTATCTGATGCTTCTTGATGAAAGTATCTTTTCTTTTATGGACACTGAGAGCATTTGCACCAAGACAGATTCCTTGTGTGTCCAGTCACACTTGGCCAATGAAGCATTCATACACACACACACACAGACCACAAATTGAGCAGTCCAACTTTAATGCTAACCAACCTAGTTGGGCTGCCCAGCGGCCTCCCTCTTCTGCCTCTGCAGGGACCCCAAAGGTGGTTTGCCCAGCCATTGCCCCAATGGGAAGAGGGGGAAAGGAGTTGCCCAACCACAGCCAGGACCCCCAACCCTCCTGGGCATAAAGAGGGGACTTGTGGGGGGAGGAGAAACTTTCAGCCCTTGAATTGTAAGGACACAGAGATGGAAAAGGGGCTTCTTGGGGGCTCCATTTGCCCCCAGCCCTTCTTTTCCCCAGGGGAGCAAACTTTGCTGGGAAGGGATCCAGGCAGCCCTGATCTTTAAGGAGGAGAGAAGTTCAAAGTTCTCAAATTGTTCAATGAAACTTTTTGCCTGAAGCCAAGTTCTCCAGCAGGGAAAGTTTCCATCCAGGGGAGAAGAGAGAAGCTGCCACAGACTCCCTGTCTCTGCCCAGAGTCTCCCGGGAGGATTCGGCCACAGAGCAGAGCCGAAACTTTGATCATAATTCTCCCTCTCAGGAGGGATCCCTGGATAAGTCAGCTGGTTCTTGCACTCAGAGTTTGTTGGGCCTTTCTCTGCAGGGAAATGAAAGGGAAATAATCCCTATGTGGTTCATAATGACAGGGGCAGAGATTGAATTAAATCCGTCATCTGGAATGGAGAGGTTTGGGAGCTTCATTCTTGAAATTGGCCCCAGAGGGAATACACGGCACCTGTGGATGAAGACAAAAAGAAGTGTGACATTTGTTGGCATCGTGGTTAAAGAGACAATCCCGGGAGACAGTTAATGTCTGAGCATGTCACAGGTGTGAAATGGAAGCAACATTTTCTTTATTTTGAAAACAGATGCTCAGTGACACCTTCACAAAGGGGTTGATGTAATAGTGTGGCCAGATTCCAAGAATAAAATGAACTTTAATGAAAAACTAGTTATCAGAACTTTGCATAGTTGAAAAAAATCACACCCAAAAACAAACACATGCACAGAGAGGGAGAAGTCAGAGACAACCAAGTGAAAAGAGATGGAGAAATCAAGGCAGCCTCTCACCCCATGTGGGGAAGGGAGGGAGGGAAGGGGAGCTCAGGAGCTTCGTGTTGCAGATGGAAAACAGACATGCAAAATCCTCTTTCAACCTCCTTCTTTGAGACCTGGGGATGCAGAAACCCATATCCCATGTTCCCCTGCCTCCCTTTCTTTTGTTTTAATATTCTTTTTATTTTTATATTTTAAAAACACATCTCTTGGTGAACAGCGTGGTTCCAGGTTTTTACATTTCAATACAAAATGACCATAGTTAGATATTCATCTTTCGTGTTCAATTTCATATCGTATTATTACTTATTCCATTTTCCTTTAAATATTCTCAAATATTCTTATATTCATTACACTTATCCAATTCCAATTCATATCATAACTTATTTCATTTTTCTTTAAATATTCTCATATCTTGTTTTACAGTATTATCTAAGGTTCTTATTTCATTTCTATATTCAGTACATATATTTACTTTTATCTGTCACATTTGCAATTTCATCACATACTATTATTCCATTCATTGTTCAATAGGTTCCATCCTAATTCTAATAATCCAGATGTCCCCTTTAATTGTCAATTCGAGCTTGCCACCCCTTTGCCTTATACACTCCCCCAATTTATTCCCTTTAAATCATTATAAAGTTTTACCATAGTATAGTCATTTTTTAATTATCACATTCTACATTAATAACAATCTAACTACTACATATCACATATGTATTTATGTATGTGTGTGTGTGTGTGTCAGATTCCGCATGGTATTTTTTTTTCTCAATTACATTCTAAATCATCTATTTCAAAAATATTTATTCAATTAATTTTAGAAACTGATAATAGTCTTTCCATTACAATTCTCATCTCATTTTAACTTTATTCACTGCTTTATTAAATATAAATTAATATTCTTACAGTAAATTCCCATTTCCATATCTATTTCAATTAAATCTATGTCTGGTTTAACAATAATCCTTAAAAGAAAAATATCAGTTCCATTCTTTTCCATTTTTAAATCTATGTTCTTATATATCACGACACGTTACCTTGCAGAATCCCCCTTCCTGTTCTTCTTCTACCCATTGTCTCTCATTCTCCTGACTATATAATTTTTTTCATTGTTGTTTGCTTTCTACTTCCCATCATTTTCTGGTCCTTTCTCTTAATTCCCCTTTTTCCTTTATAATTTCTCTCCATTTCTTATTCCAATTATTTATTTTATCCCCTCCCTCTCTTGATTTCTCCTCTGTAATTCCCTCTTCTGCTGTTTCCTTTTCCTTTGTTTAATTTTCCAAACAATTCCCCCTTTAATTATCACATCAAACCTCACATTTTTAACTTTAATTTTTTTTCTTGTTTTAATGTTGTTCCACTTGTTCTTTAGGGCTGGTTTCCTCTTTATTTCACTCCTCCCCCTCTGTTTCTCTTTGTTCTTCTTTAATCTGCATTACCATTTCTAATTTTTGTAGTATAATGCTGTACATTTCCAAGCTTTCTTTCATCATTTCCTTCCTATTTTGTTGTTCCAATTTTATTTCCACACACATTTCTCCCATTTTGTACACTACTTCTTCTTTTATTTTCCTTTCTTTAATATTTATGTCCAATCCAATTGTCTAGTAGTTTATTGCAACCAGCGTCCCTTATATTAAATTTCAACAGTCAGTGTCCATAAATCTTTGTTTCCAGCTTCCTTCTGTTGATTTCTTTTCCAACTTTTTCACCAAATAATCCCAGGGCAATTTCTTCATGTATCTTTTTTCCCTTGTAATATTCTAGTATTTACTTTTCAGGGTTTTTATTTTATTATAATGGAATTCCTTTTGTTTCCTTTCAAATTCCAATTTTAAAAAGACCAAGCACTTTTCAAAGAGTCACTGAAATTTTCCCTTTGCCATTAAGTGGCGGGCTCAGTTCTGTTTCCACGTTCCACCCTTTCTTTTCCCTTTTTCCCTTTTTAAACTTTCATTAATTTCATTAATTCCAGTTATTAGCTATTCTTTCTTTTTAACACGTTCAACTTCAGCGTTTAATTATGCCTATTTAGTGCCAAAATCCAAATAGTTCCCCTGCCTCTTTTTCCGATGTAGAGGCCAGGCAAGTCCTGGGAAGAGGGAAGCCCAAGTCCCATGTTCCACTGCCACTTTTTTTCATACATGGGGCACTCAGGGGAAAGCAAAGCCCAGATCCATAGAGAGGGCTAGGAAAGAGGAAGGGATTTGAGGGAGGCCCCCATTTCTGGGAAGAGACTAACCTGGTTTATGAGTCCCTGGTTGAATGCTGGGGGGACGCAGCCCCGGGGTTCTCCAGCCTCACTTGGGCTCCGTGTCTTTCCAGGAGAGGCTCCTGTCAGGAAGAAGCCAAGCAGGGCCGGGTCTTCAGAGGGGGATCTGGGGTTACCTGGGAGGGAGAGTGTGAGAGGGAGGGAGGGAGACACAGAGAAAGAAAGAAAATATATTCAGCAATCTGTGAGTTAGCCAAGTCTTGGTGCAGGGCTTTAACTCCTCACCTCAGGGAAAAAGGTAGACATGCATTTTCCAAACTTGGAACTTGAAGATGAAGGGACTTTAATTCCCAGAATTCCCTGCCCAGCATGATGAAGTCCATGCATTATTGGGTGGGGAACTCTGGGAGTTGAAGTCCATTCCTCTTCAAGTTTGAAAAACACTCATGCAGACCAACCTCTCTCCACGCGTTGCCTCCATTTTGAGAAACAACAGAGACCCCTGAAGAGACCCTCAGTCATTGGCCGGCTTGCAGAATGCAGAAAACGTGGTTTCTTATGGCCATCAGAAGTGAAACATGCCACCGTGAATTGGACTGACCCTCAATATCCCCTAAAGACCCGGATCCTGGTTTGGGAGCCATCCCAGCTGGTTCTGAGGCCGCCCTGAGCCGCCCTGGAGCCAAGCCTGGGACGCCCTGCGAATCCGGCCCCTTCCTGGCCCTTCAGGCTCAGGCAGAGTCGCCCAAGCTCCCTGGATCCTGAGTGAGGCTCTCCGGCCGCAAACCTCCTCCTCCTCCTCCTCCTCCTCCTCCTCCTCCTCCTCCTCCTCCTCCTCCTCCTCCTCCGTGGCCGCTGCTCTCTGGCTGGGACCCCTGAGCCCCCTGGCTCCTCCCTGGGGATGGAAGAGCCTCCGCTGGGCCTCCCTTTGGGGCCTCTGCTAAGGGCACGGCTGGGGCTGAGGACGATGGGGGCTGGAGTCCAGGCCTTTGGGAGGCCCGCATGGGTACCCACTCGATCCGGGCAGGACAGAGATCCACCCGGAGGACCTGGGAAAAACCCCTGGGAAGCAGCCCCTCCCTCCTTCCTTCCTCCCAACGCCTGGCAGGAGGGAGAGAGAGAGAGAGGGGAAGCCGACCCAGAGAGGGTCACAGCCACGTTCTCCCTTTTTCTCAGTCTTGGGATTCGCCCCCAGCCTTTCTGCCCTGGGGAGCAGCAGCCCCAGTATCTTCAGGCCTGGCCTCACTGGGAATACTGGAAACCAGCATCCAGAACCATGTCTGTGGCTCCAAGCAGGAGAAAGAGCATCAAAGTCACCAGTTGATCCTCTGAACACCCAAATCTCTATCCAGGTTTGTCCAGACATTGGGGGGGGGATCACTGACCCCCCCTCCACCCCTAAAGCTGCCTCTCTGTCCCATTCCCATTGTCCCAACTTTTTTCCCTGAATGCCAAACTCTGATCCGGTTCACACATTCCGCCAACCCCCGTTCGCTCAGCCGTAGTTTACTCCAAGTGTTGCAGCTGCTGAAAACCCCCAAGGAGACAGAAACGGATCCTAGGAAAAGCTCCCCATCCTGTGTGCAGACAGGCTGAGTTGACCCTCCCCACTAGGTGAGTCCACACAACGCCCTTAACCCAGGTTGATGGAAGAGAACTGCAATGTTGGCAATAGGTGCCAGGCCAAAACACATAAACCAGATGGTGGCATAGCGTGACGACCTGCTTCCCGCATGAACACAGGACGGGGAAGGTTCCCACCTGCCAGAATGCGTGAAATGGAGTCAACCTATTTCAAAACTCCATCCATATTTTCAGGGGCTCCAAGGACGAGACCCCGCCCTTAGAGGCTCCTTTGTGGGAAGGGAAGGGAGAAGGAAGCCGCTTTGAGACTGGTTCCCTCTAAAGCCCACCTCCTCTGCACCCCCAGGAAAGACTCACGACCGGCTGTGGGCAAAGCCCGGCTGAGATGCACCCAGCTTGCTAAAACTGCTGCAGAAATGCCTGGAAACACCTGGATGCCCCCAGCAACAGCTGGGAACTTGTCCCACTCAAGGCAGCCCAGGAAAGAGGGTTCCTTCCTTCCCAAAGCAGGTGAAAGAGGACTCAAACTCCCATGAGGCTCAAAGGAGTTGGGCTCACTCAGCTCAATGGATCTGAGCCCCTGAAGCCACCTGGAGGGACCTTCACCCAACCCCCTTGCAGGGACTCTGCCTGGGGTCCTGCAACGGGGACTGAGGGGCCCCACCAGTGCTGGGCTTGGCTGGAGGGCCAGGTCCAATCCTGAGCCCCCAAAAGGCACCGGAAGCCCCGTGAATCTCCCAAGAGACTCTCCTCTGGCCTCGGCCCTTCCTTCTGGCCTGGACCAAGCTGGGTCGGCTTCACACAACCCCTGACCCCTGCGGGAACAGCAGCCCCCACCTGCCAGGTGCAAAGCTGGCACACCAGACTCGGATCCTGGCAAGAGATGCAACCTGGGGACCCTCACCCCATTCACTCCCCCCCCTGCCCTGGGCCCCCATGGGGAAGATCCCCCCACTTGCCCTGAAAGGCCCGAGGGAGCCCTCTCCACGGGGGGCGCCCCACTTCCCAAGGCAGGAGGAGGAAGAAGCCCCTGGCTGTCCCCGGGGGAAATTGGCAGCAGGGGCCCAGGCTGACCTCCCCTCCCCCTGGACCCCACCAGCCCCACCTGGCCTGCAGGTGCCCAGGGCTCACCTGTCCCCCACCTGTGATGCCAGAGCCGCTCTCCCAGCCAATCCCAAGGAAGGCTCCTCCCTCAGAGGTGGGCTTTTTGATAGCACCTGAGCTGCCCAGACCAGATGGGGGGCTCCCCTGCCCCCTCTCCCCCTGCCCCCTCCCTCCCTGCCCTCACTGGGGAGGGGGCAGACCCACTGCAGACCCCCCTGGCCCTGCAGGACCCCTGCGTGCCCCCCTCCTCACAGCACAGTCCCCTGCCAAACCCTCTCCGAATCCAGCCCTTTGGAGGCTGCTTGACCGGTGAGGAGGAAGCCAGGCCCAGAGAGGCCCCTCAGCCTCGGCCAGATGGGTGGGAAGGTGGTCCGGAAGCCCCCAGGGGAGGCCGGCCCAGAGATCTTGGCCAGGCTGCTCAGAAGCCGTTGCCATTGCCTCTTTCCCAGGGCTCCGAGAGAGCGGCTGGCCCAGAGCCTCCTAGCTGGCTTGGCTCCCCAGGCAGGACTGGAACTCAGCCCACCCCCGGATTGAAGCCCCAGCCACCCAACTGACTCTGGTGGGATCCACATGACCCTCTGAACCCGGTCTCTTCCCCAGTGGCCGCATTCACATTTGCACCTCTGTTGAAAGGCTGTCAAAATGCCTTTCTTCTGAGGATTCGATTTTCCCGCTGGGAGAGCTCCGGCGCAAGGATACGGACAACTGCTTGAAAGCTGGATCTTTTTATTTTTCAGGAAGGCGAGAGATAGCAAGAAGTCTGCGTTCCTGGGCTAGCTACCTTCGAATGGTAAGTCCCTGATTTTTATACCCTTTTCTCCTTTTGTGTGAGTGCTTGTGTTTGTATTTCTTCATGTTTTAAATCCTGTCAGGGGTTGTCTTTCTTCCCGCCAGAGGGTAAACTCCGCGGGGTGCGGAAGGCAAACTTTGCGGGGTGGTTTGATTGTTTTATCGGTTTCGTCCTAATCTTTTTTAGCTTAATGGTTTCTTATATTTGTTTTGTGGCAATCTCCTGTCTGTCTCCTTTGTGATATATTTTGTGCCTTTTGTCTGTTTGTTTGGCTGATTTGGCATGTCTTGTGTTTGTAAGGGTTTTCTTTTCTTTCTTTCCCTACTTTTCTTAATTATTTGGGCTTTTGTCTAAGGGGCTTCTTTAATACCTTTTATTTGATTCCTTTTCCTATGCAAGTTTGTTTTATGGCTGGCCTGATGTTCCCTTTGGGCTTTTCCTGCTTGGGTGACACCACTGTCCTCGTGAAGTTCCCTTTCCACACCTCTTAACCATGGTTTGTTTCCCGAGGTTGAACCATTTGGCCGAGTAGTCAGTGGATGATGGGAACTCGGAAGAAGATGAATTCCTGGAAGAGAAGCTGATCAAGAGGAGATACACAGGCAGGCCTCGACTTCCAATCATTCATTTAGTGACCGATCCAAGTTACAACTGCACTGAGAAATGGAACTTAGGACCATTTTTCACAATTAATGACCTTTGCAGCATCAAATGCAGAGATCAGAATTCAGGTGCTTGGCCACAGTTTCATGTTTATAATGGCACCAACATCCCAGGGCCATTGTGATCCCCTTTTACAACCTTCTGACAAGCAAAGTCAATGGGGAAGCCAAATTCACTTAATGACCGGGTTCCTAACTTATCAACTGCAATGTTTCATTTAATGACTGTGGCAAGAAAGGCCATCAAATGGGGCAAAACTCACTTGATGGATGTCTCACTTAACAACAGAAATGTTGGGCTCAGTTGTGGTCATAAGTTGAGGACTACCTGTATTGGGGACCCTTTTCTTCTGGCGAGGACCCCATTCACACAACAGGCTTGACCAGGCCGGAGTCCTCACAGCCCCCCCTGAGAGATGCCAGAGGTCCACCCTGGATGACCATAGCCCCCCTCCTCCCTCCTCTGGGGTCTCCCTGGGACAAACCCAGAAGTTGGGGTGGGCTTCCTCCCCTCTGGGCCTCACCCGGCTTCAGTCAGACACAGCTGGGAACCTCTTGGAGGAGAAGAGAGTCTCATTGCACATTAACCTGGCCCTGAAAAGCCACAGCTTGAACCCAGAGCCACCCAGGATCTGGTCTGCAGGCCCTGAGAGCAGAATCTGAGGGAGGTTCAGGGGGAGAACTTCCAAGCGGAGGACCTGGCATACGGGCCTTCCTCTGCTCCTCCCTGCCAGGGTGGGCCTGCATGTCCCTTCAGTTCCACCTCCCACTCAGCCCCCCGGTTCCCCTTCTGGGCCAAGAAGTCCATATTAATGTCTCCCCCAGTGAAGAAACATCCTCCCTGAACAACGGATGCCAATAAACCAGGAACAAAGGAGTTCCAACAGCACCTTTTTTGGGATAGAAAGTCTCAGCCGCAGAAATTGGGAAGGTCAGAGCGGTCCCCCCCCCCAAATAGAAGATCCCCACAACAGAGGAAGAGCCACCAGATCTCCAGAAATCCTGTCGCTAGAAATCAGGTTGCACCATCCACCACACTGTGGGCATCACCGCCATCTTTGTAGGGTTTCCCTGTGATAAGATGGGTGGCCAGTAAATTGGATGGATGGATGGATGGATGGATGGATGGATGGATGGATGGACGGACGGACGGACAGACAGACAGACAGATATGGATTGATAGATCTCAGCTGCAGACTTTACAGTCCATTCTTTATTTAAAAAATTAAGAAACATCACAATATAAGGAATCTTGGTGTATTAGATATAATAACAATAGGAAGAGTTCTGCTCTAACAGATACCCTAAAATCAATTTTTGCTATTCAAATGGTCAGCAAGAAGTCCCAGCTCCTGCACAATCTCACACTTGGTTACAACATCCATGACAACTATGTGAGCACTTTCCGCACTTCAGATGTCTTGCTGGACATTCTTTCCACTGGAGAATCCAATGTCCCCAACTATGGCTGTGGGAGGAAGGAGAACCTCCTGGCTCTGATTGATGCAGCTGCCAGGGACATCTCCATCCAGATGTCAATGTTTGTAGGCACCTACAAAGTCCCACAGGTTTGTGTGTTTTTCTCTATCTGGTAAGGTGAGTGGGGTAGTGGGGATGAACAACAGATCCAATATCTTCATAGAATTCAAGAGCAGCTTTTCAGAATATTAGGGAACATATCAAAGATGTTTTAGCCTATTATGTTCATCTTCAAATTGACCATAAAGGCCTGAAGAGCCATAAGGTCCCTAGAGGATATTCTACTGAATATTCTACTATTGAAAAACTATCCAGGTTTTGAGGTCCTCCATTAGCATGTTCATTTTCACATATCAATAATATCTGCCTTATCCAATTGGAATCAAGTTGGCAATAGTCCTGTCTATGTATAAAAATATTCAGACCAAGAAGAGTATCTTTGGGATGGATAAAAGGAGTTCAGCTCCTGCCCTCATAGATAATTGTTAATTTACACAATTTCTGCTTTGTATAAATTCAGGGTATATAATTATTGGGTTAAAATTAAAGTGATGAAACAGACATATAGTCCCCAAACAGACAAAATTTCAATTAAAGACTTATTGGATTGTACAACTGTCTACGATTGACCTCACCCCTTTCCTAAGAGGTCTGTAGGGGGCGTGCATAAGCGCACCAATGTGCCTACTGTCACTGTCCTACTATTTCTTTTTATTTTTCTTATATGTATCCATTTCATGTACTCATAACTATTCTGTTAGCAGTTGTGCTCTTGTACATCTAGAGAAGAAGCTGAAAAATTGCTTCACAAAGAATTTGGGATATAGAAGCTGAGAAAGAGGTTTTAGTACTCAAAAATAGCATATAATACAGCCCTATATCTTAGATCCAGGCATTTTATCTAACATCTGCTAATTTGAATCTAATTGTTGAAATTTTATGGGTGACACAGAAATTTACATTGCATTTTTTATTGTTTTTTTTTTGTTTAATATGATTTTGCGTTCCATTTTTATAGACAATCTTGTTAATATTCTGACTTAAATATTTTAAACCATGACTAAGGAACAAACTATTCTTATATATTCATCAAAACAAAATTGGGTTTGTCAATAAGTAATATTTTGGAGTTGATCTGGACCACATTATAACACAGCATTCTTCATTACTTTTTCAGATCACTGCTCTAATTCCTTCAGAGGCTCTGAGTGATAAAAGGAGATTCCCTTTTTTCCACCAAATGCTCCCCAAAGAAGGATTCCAATACCCAGCAATTGTCCAGCTGCTCCTCCATTTCAGATGGACCCTGATTGGCCTCTTTGCTTCAGACACAGAAAAGGGAGATTATTTCATGAGGACTTTCCCTCCGATGCTTGTCAGGAATGGAATTTGTGTGGTTATATCAGAACAATTCACAACTGGACATACAGCACCCCTCAGGGAGGCCCTCTCTAAGTGGAGACAAATCAACGTCTTTGTCCACTTCATAGAATTTTTTTCCATCTGGGAAAGAATTCTTCCTTTCCATGAAGCACTTATGCATTTGCCAGGACCCATTGAAGGGAAAGTCTGGATCCTCACAAATTTTGCAGTGTATACAATAAAGAAGCACATACTTCTCAAATACATCCATAGTATTTGGAATTTTGGTTATCTGATAAAAAAAAGGTCAAAAGATGCTGCCTTTGAACCCCATTTCTTTGTGGAATATCCATTTCAAGATCATTATTTTCGCTGCTCCCTTTCCAAGCACGTCTTTTGTGTCAAAGGCCGCAGAAGATGCACCCAGAAAGCCCCACTGGAGACCCAGGAGAAAAGGAAAAGGAAACAGATCATAAATGACCGTTATCACTACAGTATCATTCAGACTCTGGTCCAGGCCATGAATGCCGCTTATTCCTCCCGATCGAGGAGGGGAAGGAAGGAGGGAGAAAAGAGTTTGGGGGCTCCGAGGCTGCAGCCGTGGCAGGTAGGTGGGGTCCCGATAGGGATCCATTAATCTGAGATCCTTTTGGAGAAGGAACCCAAAGGAGAAGGAGGGGAACATCTCAACCTTCTTGTGCTGCAAAAGGTCAAGAGATTTGCACCATCTAATTGCTCCTGTCTGACGCTCCGGAATAACAGGGAGCAGATCTGAAGTTTCTGTCTAGCCTCTGTTGGGAGAAATCTCCTTCTGGGTTCAGTTCCAAGTGGGGAAGAAAGACGCTGGAAACATGGTGACTGCTTGGAAGATGGTTTAATGGTGGACAGGAGCACATGCCTTGGTTGAGGAAAGAAGGGCTGAGATGCTGAGAATACAATTGTTTGATGCCCTCTGTTGGGATTTGAATTGGAGCTTGTATTCTGATCGGTTGTCAGGCTCCCATGGGGCCATGCAGGGGCAACTCTGTAGGCTGTCCTGAGCCTGGCTGGATGGTGATGTAATGAAAGAGCTTTGGGCAATTCCTATATAGCTTTACCTGGAGTAGATCTTTGTTATGTAAAATAGACTGCCCTAGGCCAGACTAATGGTCCATTAGCAAGTGTGGAGGGGCTGAGTTTCAGGCTCTCTGGGTTTCTACTTTTCTTTTTAGGGAAATGTATTGTGTCTTTTTAGTACCGTATATACTCGAGTATAAGTCGACCCGAATATAAGCCGAGGCACCTAATTTTACACAAAAAACTGGGAAAACTTATTGACTCGAGTATAAGCCGAGGGTGGGAAATGCAGCAGCTACTGGTAAATTTCAAAAATAAAAATAATTAATTTGGGAAACGATCTCACTATCATGAAAGGTTTAATTGATTCACTAACCCAAAGAAGAAGATGATGATGATGACAGCGGGAGGCAGGAGTCACTCTCTTCCCCTCCCTCGGAGGCCCCCTGAGTCAGGAGTCGCTACCACCGGCACGGCCCCAGTCCCGCGTCGCCTCGGGAAGGGAAAGGCAAAAAGGAAGAGCCACGGCAGCACTTTGCAACAGCAGCAGCGGCACCGGAGGCCCAGGCTCAGCGGCTCCTGGTTTTGCCCCACCCTTCCCAAGGCAACGCGGGACCGGAGCCGCACTGGCGGCAGGAACTCCCGACAGCCCCAGCCGGACACCTGAGCGGAGATGTAGGGAGAAGGCAAAAGTGACGGAAGATCCTTCAGGGAAACTGAGGGGAGATTCACCCTTGGTCCAGATGAGCCCCTTCCCGCCCCTAAGGAAGCAGAGGCAGCCAGCAAGGGCAGGCAAGCCCCGCTTTACAGACTCCGTCCGTCCTCACTCCCACCCACCCACCCACCCAAAGCCACGAAGTCCCCAATCGCTCAGCCCAGAATCGCCCTCCCCTCAGGGGGCAGCAACGACACCCGCCAGTGCATGGAGCAGGACGGCGCCGGAGATCGTTGGCTGCCTCTTTCGCAGCACGGGAGGCCTCCCCCGGCTGGCCAGCTGCTCTCCTCCTTCTCTGCCTGGGGAGGCTTCTTGTGCTGCAAAAGAGGCGGCTAATGATCCCCGGCTCCGCTCGGCTTCTCCAACATCCAGCACCGCCCTGTTCTATGTGCCGGGCCCGGCAAGTCCGAGCAGCGAGCGCGTGGAGCAGGACGGCACCGGAGATAGTTGGCTGGCTCTTTCGCAGCACGGGAGGCCTCCCCCGGCTGGCCAGCTGTTCTCCTCCTTCTCTGCCTGCGCTCAGCACTGCCGCGGCTCTTCCTTTTTGCCTTTCCCTTCCCGAGGCAACGCGGGACTGGGGCCGCACCGGTGGCAGCAACTCCTGACAGCCCCAGCCGGACACCTGAGCGGAGCCCGGGCGGAACTGCCTGTTGCCGCCGTGGGCGCCGTTGCAGGCGCCTGCCTGCCCAAGTAAAGAACAGGGCCGCGCCGGACCATCGGAGAAGCGGAGCAAAGCCGGACACCAGCAGCCGCCTCCCTCGGCGCAGAAAGCCTCCCCCAACCAGCCGGCCGGTCTCCTCCTCCTCGGTCACACAGAACAAACAGGTAGAGAAGGAGGAGAGCAGCTGGCCAGCCGGGAGGCCTCCCTGCTGCGAAAGAGGCAGCCAACGATCTCCGGCGCCGTCCTGCTCCACGCGCTGGCTGCTCAGACTTGCCGGGCCCGGCACATAGAACAGGGCAGTGCTGGATGTTGGAGAAGCCGAGCGGAGCCAAGCCACCTCGGCTCGCGTTGTTTTCTCAGCCCGCGAGCCTAGAGCCAGGGCGCTTTCATTGCACGGCGGAGCTTCTTGTCTCGGGAAAACCAGGCGTCGTTGCTGCCCCTGAGGGGAGGGCGATTCTGGGCTGCGCGATTGGGGGACTTCGTGGCTTTGGGTGGGTGGGTGGGTGGGAGTGAGGACGGACGGAGTCTGTGAAGCGGGGCTTGCCTGCCCTTGCTGGCTGCCTCTGCTTCCTTAGGGGCGGGGAAGGGGGCTCATCTGGACCAAGGGTGAGTCTCCCCCTCAATTTCCCCTGAAGGATCTTCCGTCGCTTTTGCCTTCTCCCTACATCTTCCCTCTGTTAAAATTCCCCCCCACACACACACACACTTATTTTCGGGCGGATAGATTTCGTGTCTGAGCATTCTCACATGACGGTGAGTCTTCCCCCCCTAAAAACAGTTAAAAAAAGAAAAAACATATCCTCATGCAAGAACTTTTCTGCTTCCGATTACCCCCATGCTTAAAAGTTGCAAAGGAAACACGGAAGCAGGGAAGCGCCTGCCCAGCTCCGGATCTTCACACCATTTTTTTCCAGAGGGGAATCTGACTCGAGTATAAGCCGAGGGGGGGGGGGTTTCAGCACAAAAAATGGGCTGAAAAACTAGGCTTATACTCGAGTATATACAGTATATCCTAAAATATTTTATTTTCCTAGGAATGAAAAGGGTTTTAACTCCCAACACCTCTTTCAGTCATTGGAAGAGTGTTGAATCCTCCCTTGTCCAACTGAGAGATTATGTAAGTTGGAGAAGCTGCTCTCATAATCTCCTCCTGGTCTTCTCTCAAGACTCAGTTTCATGTTGCGGTCAAGTACGATTTTGAGATTGTTTTCTTAAAGATATATTTATTTACACATAACTCAAGATGGCAAATGTCTCCAACACAGCTTCCTCCTTCATCCAGACCACTTTTAGTACAGTCAGAGACCAGCATTACAATAAATAATAATAATAATAATGGAGAAAAATAAAAATAAATGACAGTCAATGGGCAGTTAGACTCTGCCTAATGCTAAGTCATGTGCGAATATGTGGCAATATAAATGTCCTAAATAAATAAATACATAATTTTGCATTACAGCAGAACAGAATTTCGCCCCATTCAGAGAAACTCCTTCCTACTGATCTGATAACTGCAGTTGCACGTAAAAGAGTTCCGTATTTCCCAGATATTTTATTAGGAGAGGCATCACAAAGTGAATCCCTGAGTCCTGATAGGAGATGCCGCATAGCAGGCTGTGAACTCACTGGTGGGATTCAAATTATTTTACTACTGGTTCTGTGGGCATGGCTTGAATTTGTGGGCGTGGCTTGGTGGTCACGTGGCCAGATGGGCGTGGCTTTGTGGCCACATGACTGAGTGGGCTTGGCCAGGGGGCCATGTGACTGGCAAACCAAATACAATTGGTCGTCGCTTAATGGCTGGTTACATAGCAAGTGTTCTAATTTATGACTGATCTCCCCAGAGCTACTTCTCCTGTTTTTGGAGTTTTGACAACCATAAACACAAACACACAAACACACATGCATACACACTCACTCACACACACACACACACACAGAGCTTTCTAACCCTGCCATTCTTTGATTCTGTAAGGATCTCCTGCTGCAGCAGGGGGTTGGACTAGATGACCTCCGAGATTCGTTGCATGCCAGCCCCAGATTGCTGTGCTGCTTCAAAGAGTCTTCTGAAGCCAGGGTTTGTGTGCTTCCTTCCTCTCCTTTTTTTCTCTCTCCCCCCCTCCTTCCATGTATTATATCTATCCATCCATATATCTCATTCACTTTCTCCATTCTCCCTCTCTCTCTCTCTCTCTCTCTCTCTGTCTCTCTCACACACACACAGACACAGAGAGTGAGGGAGAGAGGGGGGAAGATAGGGACCCAGCCTCTTCGCTATCCCCCACTGTCGCCCCTCCCTTCTCAGGCCAGGCGAGGGAGGGGAGGGTGAGGGGCAGGGCCAGCTGCTTCAGGCAAGGTGAAGAGGCGTCGACCAAGCACGGGAGTGTAGAAGCCTGGGAATGGCGGCTCCCGGCTCAGCTGGCCTGAGGGGCTCCTGCAGGCATATCGCGACAAGGGGGTGCGAGAAGCCCCAGGACAACTGTGCACCCACCTGCTGGCTGGCCGGGCCAGGCTGGGCTGGAAGAGGCGCATCCGCTGGGAGAAGTAAGAAAACGTAATCTGGGAGGGCGGGCAGGCAGGCAGATGTCCCAGGGCTGCTCCATGTGCGCACTGCATCAGTAGCACACACACGGCTGCACACACAGTGCATATGTGCAACAGCCCTGGGACATCTGCCCGATCTGCACCACAGCCACCACGTGGTAGGGAAAGCTAGGAGAGCGACTGGGACAAGCGGGCGACCCGGTTTGGGGGTGTGGCCAACCAGGGGTGACCACCGGTTCGTCCTAGCCGTTGAGAACCGGTTGAATACCACCTCTGCGTGAGCTGCAGTTGGAGTGGCCCCTTGTCCTCAGGGCCCCAGTCTCAGCTCAGGCGCTCTTTCTTTGTATCGGCCCCCTGAAACGGCTCTGGGAACTCCGTTGCAGCTCTCGGAGGTTAATTCCCTTTGGACTCTTGGCAGGGTTATTCGATATAAATATCTCGTTGCTCTAAAGGCTGCTCAAATAAACATTCTTGGGAAAAGCAGCCCCGTCTTGTTGGATTTCCAGATCTTTGAGACCTTGTTTGATTTCACTAAGTGCACTAATTCATCCACCAACATTAAAAGCCCTTCCCTGCAAAAGCCACGGGGGCTGAGTACCAATGAGTAGTTGTGTGTTCATTTTCCCCACAACAACAACCCTGTGAGTTGAGTTGGGCTGAGAGACTGGCCCCAAATCCCCCAGCCTGCTTCATGACCAAGGCGGGACTTGAACTCACATCTTCTTGCTTTCTACTTCGGGGGCTTAACCAGTAGAGCAAACTGGGTCCCTTACATACTTATCAAGCTTGGCACAATCCTTCATCCAGTGCATCATTAATGTTCTTATATGAGATACTATAATTTATCAAATCCTAAAACCCCGATAGTTTTCTATTGCTTTTTAGTCATACAGTTGTTTCTAGGAGGAAATCAGAAATATTTTTCCAGAAAGTTGGCAATGTTTAAATAACATAAAAGTATATTTGCCTGAGAATTGTTATAAATCTTGTATAATAGCAATTTATCAATCCTATTATATTAATGACAACAGAGAAAAATTGATGACTTAACGACAAAATGTTGTATCTTCCCACTTTCATGACAAAAATTAAAAAAACTAAAGATTATTTGAGTACCATTTTTAAATCAGTTTTTATCCACTTAATTATCATACCATCCACCCCTCACTTAACTGGGTTTCTGATCACATCACAAAATTGTTTATTACTCTTTCCTGAGATCGAGTTATGTCAGCATAATGTATTTGGGAAATGAAATAATATGTGAGGATGACTTGCATAGAGCACATAAATTATATCCCCCCCCTTTCCCACAACCCATTTAGAAAGGGCCGTGATAGGAGGGAATGACTTTTGGGGGGGTGGAGGAGAGATTCTGCCTGGGGAAGAAGCAGATAAGAGGAGGACACCTACAGCTGCATAAAAAAAGGGTCGGTGGGAGATTTGTACATTCTGACCCCCCAAATCCTGTCAGTGCAGCATTACAGCGAAGTGGGCCTAGCTCAGGTTTCCTGTCTGGGCCTCCTGGGAGAGGATCACCCTGACAATTTTCTTCTTGACAAATCCGTGTTTCTGTTAACCAACCTATTGCTTTCAGGGAGTTCATAAATCTCCTTTTTTCTGTTGTTCAACTATATTTTGTCAAAATCTATATTGTCAAAATATGATCGACAAATTTTTGTGAACTTTTTCCCTTCACTTGTAAGATAGTGGTAACACCCATTTTCCTTATGAAGCATGTCTGTAAATTAGACAACTACAGAAGAAAGATTAAATATTGAAAAAGCGTCTGAGATAAGAAACAAAGTTTTCTGCTTTTAAAATTGCTGCATGTTCCCATTCTAGTTCCATCCTTTCCTGGAGAAGAATGAGTTTGTCAATATTTCGGAGATTGAATTGTACAAGGACCCAAATGGAGAGGTAGCAGCAGATCTGTTCATTTCGGGCTTCTTGGTTCTTCCCAGGGATGATCCCAGGAGAGAGACTGTGGCGTATTTTGTAAGACAGAGACTTTATATAGACAAAGATATCCTTTCACGGCTAAAGGTGCTGAACAAGGTAGGAGAAAGTTTGGTGTCTTCTCTCCATTTTCCAAAGCCTGAGGTCCCATTTCAAGAGGGCTGATGCTATTCCCCAAAGGTGGTTGACCTTCACCGAGAATTGAATCTGGGCAGAAGAAACCGGATTTTTTCCCTTAGGCTGCTTGGGAGGCATCGGTATTGTTCCATTTTGTGGACCACGTACAATTAAGGGTCTCCATCAAACGGGTGAGAAACCCACAAGGGCTGGGGAATGTGTCCCTAATAGCTTCTGGTGGTTTGCTCCTTGTGCCCAGAGTAGCAACGAAGGCGGCAATTCTGCTGACCGGGGCCTGAATCCAGGCTTGGACTGTATCGGATGGGATTGAATCGTGAGTGGACGGAGGTCCTTTTGGCCCCATTGGGGGAAAGAAGCTTCTTCTCGTGCTGCTTGGGTAAAAGTGTCCCCTGAAGGGGCAGCTCCATAATCTGGGAGGCTCTTAAGGAGGCCGGACCTGTCCAGAGCTCTCCATGCCTCCCTTTCACCCTCCCTGGGATGGAGCAATGGGCCTTCTGCTCCTAGGAAGCAGCTCCAAGGCTTTCAGTTCACCTGAAATTATCAAGATTGTTCTGATATCACAACTTAAAATTATGGGTGTGAGAAGAGGGGAGAAATGCGTGTTAATGGGGTCATGAGAAGGAACCAGCTGGTTATCACTTAATGCTGAAATCTTTTCTCAGTTCCATCCAGGGGTGGGATTCAAATTTTGTAACAATTGTGGGTGTGGCTTAATTTATGGGTGTGGCTTGGTGGCCATGTGACTGGGTGGGCGTGGCCAGGTGGCCATGTGATTTGCAAACCAAATACAATTGGTTTTTGCTTAATGACCAGTTGCTTAGCAAGTGTTCTAATTTATGACTGATCTCCCCAGAGCTCCTTGACCTGTTTTTGGAGTTTTGACAACCATAAACACAAACACACACGCGCACACAGCCTTCTGACCCTGCTATTCTTTGATTCTGTAAGGATCTCCTGCTGGAGCAGGGGGTTGGACTAGATGACCTCCGAGATCCCTTGCAGCCCAGCCCTTGATTGCTGTGCTGCTTCAAAGAGTCTTCTGAAGCCAGGGTTTGTGTCCTTCCTTCCTCTCCTTTTTTTTCTCTCTCTCTCTCCCTCCCTCCTTCCATGTATTTATCTATCCATCCATATATCTCATTCACTTTATCCTCCCTCCATCTCTTTCTTTCTTTTTCTTTCTTTGTCCTTTGCTTCCATCTCTCCCTTTCTTTGTCTAACCCTTTCCTTCCTTTTGCTTCCTTTCGCTCTTTTCTTTCTCTTTCTCTCTTCTTTCTTCTCTCTCTCTTCCTCTTCTCTTATTCCCTCTATTTTACTCTTTCCATCTCTTTTTCTCTCTTTACCCCTCTCTGTATCTCTCTCTCTCTTTCTCTAACGCCCCCCCCTCCACTCTCTCTCTCTCTGTGTGTGTGTGTGTGTGTGTGTGTGTGTGTGTGTGTGTGTGTGTGTGTAAAAGAGAGGCATGGGTAAGTCTGACCAGGTCGGGTCTCTATAAGAACCTCTCCAACTATGAACCGGCCCTTTCAGAGGACACTTTTCCCCAAGCAGGACGAAGCTTCTCTCCCAATGGGACCAAAAGGACCTCCACCCAATCATGATTCAAATTCATCTGAATTCAAGGCCCTGGTCAACAGAATTCCCTTTTTTCTTTGCTATTTTGGGCACAAGGAGCAAACAAACCTGAAGCTCTTAGTGACACATTCCCCAGCCCTTGTGGGTTTCTCACCAGTTTGAAGGAGATACTAAACCATAGGTGGTTCACAAAATGGAGCAGTGCGAGAAGGTAAGGGTGATGGTGGGGGATAGCGAAGTGGCCGGGTCCCTATCTTCCCCTCTCTCCCCCCCACTCTGTGTGTGTGTGTGTGCATCTGTGAATGTGTGTGTGTGTGTGTGTCCCTGAAAGCCGCGGCATGGCCAAGCCAGCAAGCTCTCCTTGGCGCTCTTCGCTACTCATTTCTTCTTTTTCGAATCCAGACTGGCTAAACAGCGATTGCCAGACTGCGGTGGAAGTGTCCATTCGGGTGACCCTCCTCCTCCTCCTCTTCCTCCTCCTCTTGCACCCGGCAGCTGTGGATGGATCAGGAGGGTGCAGTTGTGTAGGGAGATGCTTGCTCCTCAAGTGAGCATCCACCCGCCCCGTACTTGGGTTTGCTGTGCTTTGGTATTTGCTTGAGGAGCATCTCCCTGTGCGCATGCACCCTCCCAGCCCTGCCACAACGGCCGGTTATGAGAGGAGGAGGAGGAGGAGGAGGAGAAGGGTCGCCCGAAGGGATGCTTCCACCGCGGCCTGGCGATCATTGTTCAACCAGTCCGCATTCGAAAAAGAAGAAATGAAGGAAGTAGGGAAGAGCGCCAAGGAGAGCTTGCTGGCTTGGCCATGCCACGGCTTTCAGGAAGACACACACATACAGATTGGGAGGGAGAATCAGGAAGATAGGGACCCGGCCGCTTGACTATCCCCCGCCGTCACCCTCACCTTCTTAGACCAGGCGAGGGAGGGGCAGGGCCAGCCGCTTCATCAAGGTGAAGAGGAGGCGACCAAGCACAGCCGAGTAGAAACCTGGGAACAGCGGCTCCTAAAGGGCTTTGAGGTCGGATGACCTGGAGCGGCCGAGATCCGAGTGAGCATTGCACCACAGGTTCACCTGATCGCCCACTTCTTTGGTGTTGGCTTTACGGAGCCGCAGCGTGAGGTCTGGGCTGATATGTGACAGCAGTGCCTTTAGCTGTGCTTGCTTGTAAGTGTCCAAATAATCTGGTGAAGACACCGGAGGAGTCACTCAGGTAGACCTCCCCCATCTGCAGTCCTCCTCCAGCACAAAAAGGCCATTCCCTGAGCTAAGAAGGCAAGGAGCTGCGCCTCGACTCACCCAATTCCTAGGACTACCCCAAATGGTCTCAATTCGGCACGGAGAGGGTAGCTCCCCCTGGCAGTTCCCCTTTCCCTCACTGCTCTGACTTCCTGTGGCTCGCCTCCAGCCTGAACACCAGGTTGGACCACCAGAAGGCCACTTCCCCACTTCTCAACGGCGCTCCTGTGCCGACCACTACAGGACTCTCCATCTCTTTCTCCAAATTCTCCCTCAATTTCGAGATGACGACATCTGTCGCCGACATGGGTACGACTGGGCTGCCGGTCACCTTTACCCTCCACCCCACTTGCCTTTTGCTGCTGCCACCTGGACCCCTAACCCCCAGCAGGTAAGGCCCAGCACCTGCGGTGAATCCCAGCTAAATTTCACTGTACCGGAGGACATGTGGAGAGGCTCATGTTCTCCTGCTGCTGGGAAAGCAAGAGAGTCTTTCCTGGCACAGCGAAAAGTTTGCAACTTCCCCTCCAATAGGGAAATGGGTGGCTCTGGGCAGCAGAGAAGTAGCCAGCTTGAATCCTGTTTCTCTTTGCCGCCCGGAGCTGTGCTGGGAAAGACTCTCTTGCTCTCCCAGCAGTAGGAGGACACGAGCCTCTCCACATCTCTTGCAGTACAGCGAAATGTAGCTCTGGTCCCCACCAGTCTGCATCTCGCCCCCCGCCTGGAGTCACCGCAGCTGCTGGGCCTTATCTGCTGGGGGTTAGGGTGGCAGGTGGCAGCAGCAAAAGGCAAGTGGGGTGGTGGATAAAGGTGACTGGTAGTGGTAGGTAGGCGTCTGGGCCCCGGAGCTTGCAGAGCCTCACTCACCCAGGGAAGTCAGGCAGGGCCACAGTGGAAGGCATGCAGCAATGGCTGGCCTGGCGAGTGGGCAAAAGCAGGCTGCAGGCGATGCTGCACATGCACGATAAGGACTGACTGGGAGCGGAGGGGAGGGGCAGGCAGAGAGGGGCGGGGCCAGTCAGTGGTGCAATTTGCTGGTTCTCTGAACTGCGCAGAATCATAACAACTGGTTCTATGGAACTGGACAGAACCAGTAGAATCCCACCACTGGTTCCATCTCTCCAGACTTTTCTCTTTAATAAAGTCCTGTTTTTTTGGGCAATGTGAGATGCCAAAAGCAAAGGAGAGGAACTAAAGGAAAAATCTTCCAGAAGTTATATCTCCAACCATTGGTAATTAGTGAGAGATTTTGTATTTACTTAAGTGAAGACCAGAGGCTAATATCTAATATCTTGTCTTATATCCATTTTTACCTCCATTTTCCATGGACGGAGAGTCCTAACACATTTCCTTTGGCAATCCTATTTTTTTTCTGCTCAGTCCTTTCCTCAATCTGAATGTGTGGAAAGTTGTCGTCCTGGATTTGTCAAGAGGGCTCGAGAAGGAGAGCCAGTTTGCTGTTACGACTGCGTTCCTTGTCCGGACGGGACCTTCTCCGTTCAGAAAGGTCGGTAACACCAGAGTAAAAATGGGAGGCCTGGTGGAACTGGATCCATCGAGAGAATTGTCATGAAAGTGTGAATTAAAAAACACTTTGAAGCTTAATTGGTTTCTGGTTTATTTTCAAAATGCCTCATTTCTTATCTAAACAGAAGAGCAAAAAGACTGTGAAGGAAGGGCTGGATAGAGAGAGGTGGCTGTGGCAGATTGGACAAGCTTTACTACTGCCAGAGAAAATATTTCTTCTTTTTACCTTGGATGTGTCCTTCCTTCCACATTTATTTCTCTAGAAACACCTGAGTTCCTTGAAACATGAGGAATTGGTTTAGGTCCACCTCCTGAAAGGAGGACTGCAATGCAGTCTACATGGGTTCCTTTTAAGGAACACTGAAAAGGTGTTACTGATGTACGAGATACACAATATGGTGGCATGGATAGTTATGCTTGTATGTGTCTGCACCCGTATCACTACTGCTCCAATGGCCATTCCAAATTATTTGCAACAGTCACTTGATCTGCCAGCCAGCTCTGAGGCAAGTATGACAAGAATTGCCATCTTGCACATAAGTTTATCTAGAAAGATTAATTGATTCATTATTTTCCTTTAGTAATGGAGGTTCCTATCAATATTCTGAACATTACAAAAGAAATATTTCAAGTCCAAAGCTTCCCTCAATTTCATAGCCTATCAAAAATATACTGTAGCTATATTTTTTTTAAAGTGATAAGACTTATTTTTTGTCTCTGGAGATATTAAGAAATCCATCCTGGAAAATGCTCCTAATAATCACTTGTTCCCAAAGAATGTACAATATATCTTGAAATGCAAAGGACAAAGAAATACGTTTTTTGTTTTTTTTGTTTTCTCAGATACAGAAAAATGCACCAAATGTCCGGATGATAAATTTCCAAATAAAAAAAGAGTCCAATGTATCCCCAAAGTTATAACCTTCCTGTCTTATGAAGAACTTCTGGGTATCATCCTGGTTTCTTTTGCCCTATTCTTGTTCCTAACCACAGGCCTTGTTTTAATCGTCTTCATTAAATACAGAGAAACTCCCCTTGTCAAAGCCAACAACCGGGACCTCTCCTACATCCTCCTGGTCTCCCTCCTGCTTTGCTTCTTGTCTTCTTCTCTCTTCATTGGTCAACCAAGGAAAGCCACCTGCCTTCTCCGACAAACGGTTTTCAGCATCATCTTCTCAGTTGCTGTTTCTTCTCTCTTGGCCAAAACCATCATGGTGGTGCTGGCTTTCCTGGCCACAAAACCAGGAAACCGAGCAAAGAAATGGTTGGGGAAGAGCTTGGCCAACTCCATCATCCTGTCTTCTTCTGGTGTCCAAGTTATCATCTGCTCCATCTGGCTGGGAGTTTCTCCCCCCCTTCCCTGACTCTGACCTCCTCTCCCAGCCTGGAGAGATCATCCTGCAATGCAACCAAGGGGCCGTTGTCATGTTCTATGTCACCCTCAGCTACATGGGCTTCCTGGCTGCCATCTGCTTCACGGTGGCTTTCCTGGCCAGGAATCTGCCTGGGGCCTTCAACGAAGCCAAGTTGATCACCTTCAGCATGCTGGTCTTCTGCAGTGTCTGGGTGACTTTTGTGCCCACCTACCTGAGCACCAAAGGGAAACACATGGTGGCTGTGCAGGTCTTCTCCATCCTGGCCTCCAGTGCTGGTCTGCTGGTCTGCATCTTCATCCCCAAGTGCTACATTATACTTCTGAGGCCAGAGCTGAACACAAAGGAGCATCTCACAGCCAGAACAAATGTAAAAACATGAGATATAACATCATTATGATTGTGGAAGAATTGTTCATGTTTCTTTTATTTGATTTCCATTTTGATAGTATGCAGGAGTCAAAGAAAATGATATCTATATGTTTCAAAATGGGGAATGGTTGAACGACTGGAATTCTCCCCTTTCAATAAATATTGCTAAAGAGACCGCTGTAAAATTCAGAGGAATTCAGCTGTTCAGCAACAGCTACTGAACATGATACCTTATAAAAAATGATTGACGCACTTGTTCCCACTGACAGCAGCTAAACATGTGGGTGGGTAGTGAGAGAATGTGTAGGAAAAGAGGTCAGGAGGAAGTTGTGGGAACCAAACACCAGCCTGGTTGCCTGATCCTCTCCCTAAAAATGCCAGAATGATGTGAAATGCCATGCTTGACTGGCTCCCAGCTGAGGAGGGAAATCTTCATCCCTCTTATATCAGTCTTTCTTCATTTCCTGATAAATCCTCCTTTGCAGAAAGAATTCAGCAGAACAGCTGTCCGGGATTTCAATTTGGGATTGTATGTACTTCACAGCAAAAAAAAAAAAAAAAAAAAAGGAAATAAAAAATTAAGTTTGTAAAGAAATTTCCATTGTATATTTTTTTCTTTCAACAACCAGAGAAATAAAATAGCTGTTTTCAGGCCCTTTAATTTTCCACCCTAAAATTTGTACCTAAAGCATTTCTCTGCTCCTCCTCCAAGCCTGTCTCGTCTTTGAAGGGCTGGAGAAGATGTCCAGAGAAAGGGGACCTTGGGACTCTTCCCAGAAGGAGGTTGCAGGGATCCTGTCTCAAGGCAGCCGCATCATTGACCAGGTCACAAACCTCCAATGCTGCATAATGTTCATCCAGGTCCAAGAAGGGGCTGAATAAGTGGGGGGGACTTCTAGGTTTCTAGGAAGATGCACCCATGGAAGCTGCTCTGCTCTCCAACCACAGAGATTGATGATCAATTGGGAATCAATGTTTATGTCTCATAAAGGCTCCTAACTGCGAATAGGATCCCTTTGCAAATTCCATTTTAAGGAGATAAGAAAAGCTCTGGTGGATCAGAAGAAGGTCAGTCTAAGATTCACACAAATCCCTCTGGTTCTCGCACAAGCAGTAGAAGGAGGCTGAGACTTGTGGCTTTGTGCCACATGGATGAGGGGTTTATCCAGAGGTGGAATTCAGTAGGTTTTGACCAGTTGTGGAGAACCGGTAGTGGAAATTTTGAGTGGTTCGGAAAACTGGCAAATACTGCCTCTGACTGGCCTCGCCCCCATCTCTTCTCTGCCTCCCACTGAGTCCCAGGTGATCGGCTGGATTGGTTGCCCTGCACAGGAGAACGGAGCTGGAAAGCAGGTTAGTCGGGAGAGGAAGGAATGGGCTTTTGAAGTAACTTTCCACTGCAACGCCCACAAAACCCCGCCCACAAAGCCATGCCCACAGAACCAGTAGTAAAAAAATTTGATCCCCACCACAGCGATTATCCCACAATTTCACTTTCCTCCATCACTACCCACAACATTGGACACTCGGCCATCTCACACTCTAGGAATCTCCAATTTTAGTATCTCACATTAATCTGAGAAAATGTTTCCAAATTTCCCACCCCAAATTCAATAAGAGTTAAGGCGGGACTTGAATTCAAAAGTCTCCTGGTGATCTGCTGAAAGTCCCCCAGGAAGTTTTTCTGCCTGAGGGAGGATTAGAACTTAAAGCCTCCCGAATCTTGGCCGATACAAGCAACAAGTTCTAAATCAATTATTGTCAGGAAGCTCACTCAAATTGATGGGCAATTCATGCAAAAAAATAGGCAGTGCATTTCCCAGAAGATGCGTAGGCTCCATAAACAATGCCATTGTTTCATTTGAGGAATGAAGGCGGAGATGGAAGGTTCTGGAAATGCCATTTTACAGGATGCACCTTCTTTAGGCCCGACTGCCCCTGTTTTTCTTTGTACAACACCTGAGCTAAGGAATCTCTGAAACATTGTCTTGGGTTTAGGTCCAGGGGCCACAGGAGAAGTCTCCCATCCTAAAACGTATCCTGATCCCTTTCTATTTTGAGTGCACCATGGTGGGTCTGTCCCCATTCTTGGGAAGGGGACATATTGTGTGGGTGTCTTTGCTGTGTATATTGACAACACGCAAGTTTCAGGGGAACCTTTGAAAGTGAGCTCAGTCTGCTCCTAAACTGTGAGCCCTATATGACCATCACAACACCCGAAGGACATCCAGATATACACAAAGCCTTGTTTTTCTATGCTTCAAGCATGGACATCAATCTGATCTTCGGTCCACTCATATTTGATCTTTTTGGAATGTGCAGTAAGTTGAACACATACTAAATCTCACACATGGTCATTTTGCCATTCTAGGCCCTTCTGTTTTTTCTATCAGCTGCCTCTTGTCTTTCTGCCTTATTCCTTGGATGGCTCCAACGATCACAAAGCTAGAACTTCTTGGAAAAATCCATCACTTGTTTATACCAAGAACAATCCAAGTTCATTTGCTTAATTTTCATGGTCCAACTCTGCCCTTTTCATCCCAGTTTCATGGTGGGCAACACCCATTCACCAAGGAGACGTAATGGTGTAGCCACTGGATGCAGATGTTTGCTTGTTATGATACAAGAGTGTTGTGTTGGTCTGGCGTGAGTGAGGAAAGAGATGGGATTCCCCTGCTTCCTCCCTAAAATATTTTTAAATAAATACTTTTCTTCTTTATCTGCATGATTGGCCTTCAGTGGACATGATTATAGATGACGAGGGAGAAAAAAGGGAAGATTTCCAGGTTTATGCAGTAATCCTCAGATGTAGCTTTGCTTTCGCTGTGACCACTTGACTTTAGTGAAAGCTGGGGAGGAGAGAGATGACTGGAGAATATTGGAGGGCCTCTTCTAGAGGAAAGGATGAAAAGAAATAAACAGAAAGAAAAGTGAAAGCTTTCAGGCTTTTTTCCGCCCACCTCCTCATTGTGGCCCAAAATGTCTTCATCATCAATGTTTGCTAGGCCAGCCCCTTTTGGCACCCCAGGGACCCCCACAGTTGCATTCAGCAGGCAACTTGAAGAAGAAGAGGGTGTAAGTCCATCAATGGGGATTGGACAGCCACTTGTCAGACATGGTATAGGGCAGGGGTGGGATTCAATTGTTTTAACAACCAGTTCTGTGGGTGTGGCTGGGTGGGTGTGGTTTCTTCTTTTTTGCAGCACCCACCCTTGTTTTTGGGCCTCCTGGACCTCAGGGAAGCCTCCTGGGGGCGTTTTGCTCCCAGAAGTCTTCCCTGGGGCCCAAGAAGGGAAAAGAACATGAAAAGATTCCTTCAGGAGTGACTGGTGGGGAAGGATGCAGTCAGTGATGTGGGGCAGGCGCAATAAAGACTGACTGGGAAAGGAGGGTGGAGAGGGGCGAGGCCAGCCAGGGGCACGATTTGCCAGCTCTCCGAACTGTGCAGAATCATAACAACCAGTTCTATAGAACTGGTCCGAACCGGTAGAATCCCACCTCCAGTATAGGGTCTCCTGCTTGAGCAGGGGGTTGGACTAGAAGACCTGCAAGGACACTCCCAGCTCTATTCTGATTGGTTAATAAAGGATCAAGTCCAGCAAAAGGAGCTGGAGACTCACTGAGAATTCTAATCCCATCAAGGAGTGTCCAGAAGACTCCACGGCTTTGATCCCCAACCTGTGTCCCCTGAGCATGTACAGTCTTCCCTCTCCTAAAGATAGGATTTCTCCTCCTCTCTTCTACAACCCAATGCCTGGCTCTTAACACAGCAATGGCAGAGCCAGGAGAAAGACAGAAAGAAAGAAAGAAAGAAAGAAAGAAAGAAAGAAAGAAAGAAAGAAAGAAAGAAAGAAAGAAAGAAAGAAAGAAAGAAAGAAAGAAAGAAAGAAAGAAAGAAAGAAAGAAAGAAAGAGGAAAGAGCACAGTCCCACCAAAAGTCTCAACCAGAATTACTCTCGTTCCTGAGGTTTTCTTTTGCACAAAATGTTCCCTTTCCTTCCTTCTCTTTATTTATATTTATATCCCTTTCATTCTACCACACCACACACAACACAGAACACACAACACACACCTCTGTTCTTACCTTGGGCTTCCCGGGCTTGCTTTTTGCTAGTCATCTTGTACAATTTATGTACTTTCTTGGTGTTAAATTCAGTAAACTTGGAGGCAAATACCCATAGATTCCTGAAAGGAGGTGAACAGCTATTTTAATTTTCTCTTTTTAGGAGCTGGGCCAGAAGCCCAGACTTTTCATGCCGGAGGAAAGAGATGCCCCAAAGAAGCAGTGATGGAGAGATGCTTTCTTCTGGGGCCCAAAAGTTCCCTCTTACACAAAAATGTCTTACTTCAAACTTGAGTGATGAAGACTCCCAAGATAAAGTCTGCAGAGTTTGATGCAAGCATGGCATGACCAGTCTGCTACTTTTCTTGACTACTGCAAATGCCGGTATTGTGGTTTTCTAGGGGTTTGGACTAAAATGTGCATTTTGTTTTTAACACTCATATTTAACAACATATTTCCACATAGGGGAATTCAACAATTGGAGACGGCATCTCATTTGAGGCATTGCAGCAGGTATTCAAGGGGAGTTGGACTGTTTGCTTGTGGCTATGTAGAGATTCTAGGTGATTCCTCTTTTAACTGAATCCTCAGGTTTTGCCTCTTATTCCCCTAGACCTCCAAACTCAAAAAGACTCCTGACTCGCAAATCTGACTGCAACATCTGGACAAGAGAGAGGGAGGGAGGGAGAGAGGGATGGAGGGAGAGAGAGAGGGAGAGAGGGAGAGGGAGAGAGAAAGAGGGAGAGGGAGAGAGAAAGAGGGAGAGAGGGAGATTGCAGAATTGGTGGGCAGGCAAATCACCGTCTTCATTCTTCAAGAACTTCCTGTTCAGTGTGGATTTTTAAACATTCAGCCATGTGGTCTCCTACTTTGAGCAGGCAACTCCGACTTTGCTCCAGCTGCTTTTCCTCTCTAATGGCTTTTTTTCTGGCTCATCCAGATGCTTCAGGGACTTCTTCACTGGGCTCATCAGCTCTTTGCACTTGGGAGACAGAAAAAGCAAAGCTCCATGTGAGTCGCACATCAGAAGGAAGGCGAGGAAAGGGAGACCCCAGTTGAGGCAACCTTTTGAGGCTAGGGGCCCATTTGAATCTGGGGGAGGGGATCTGCTTTGGGCACCCTCTCAAAATGGCAGCCAGAGGAGTCTTCCCCATTCCCAAGACAAGTCACCAGGCTACAGAGAGGGCAATGTTGGAGTGGGAGGTTCCACTCTTGCAAAGCAGACTCTCTCTTTTCATCCCATTCTCAGAAGATCTACAATTCTCCTGTGTTAGAGGTAAACTGGTTGTGGGAAAGGTCCTTTTCCATTAAGATGAACCTGCCAGGGACCCTGTTTGGCTTTCCAGCATGTCAGCCACCTTAACTGAGAAGGGGAAGAAAGTGAGAGGGCAAAGGAGCCTGAGGTGTATCCAGAGAAACACCTGGAGCCACACGGTCTCAGGCCCCAGTTGGCTGGGCAAGACCAAGGAAGTGAAAGTGATCCAGAGTTCAGGATGGGATTTAACGCTCATCTGGGGAGGCCCTAAAATCTTAGAGATGGTGCGAGAGGTTCCTCACCTTTCTTGAGGCGAATTCATTCAGGTGGAGGAAGGGAGCTTTTGTTTCGATCCAGAGGAACCGATCGTTTCATGAAAGAGGCAGTCCTCGACTTACAACCATGAGAAGCTACAGCGGCACTGAACCAAGTGACTTATGACCCTTATGGCCATTGCAGCATCCTCCTGCCACTAAGAGATGGCAGGGGGGGTGTTTGAGGTGCCGGCCCTGCAGGCTCACCCCGTTGACTGTTGCACTACTCTGAAAACAGCGCCTCGAATACGACAGCACATTGGGAAATTAGAGCAAAGCCGCCGCAACCACATTCGAGGCACCGGCTCTGGAGTGGTGCAACAGTCAATGGGGTGAGCCTGCAGGGCTGGTACCTTGAACGACCCCCTGCTGCCTCTTAGTGCTGTGAATCCGGCCCCTTCCTGGCCCTTCAGGCTCAGGCAGAGTCGCCCAAACTCCCCGGATCCTGGGTGAGGCTTTCCGGTCGCAAACCTCCTCCTCCTCCTCCTCCTCCTCCTCCTCCTCCGTGGTCGCTTCTCTCTGGCTGGGACCCCTGAGTCCCCTGGCTCCTCCCTGGAGGACGGAAGAGCCTCCGCTGGGCCTCCCTTTGGGGCCTCTGCTAAGGGCACGGCTGGGGCTGAGGATGATGGGGGCTGGAGTCCAGGCCTTTGGGAGGCCCACATGGGTACCCACCTGATCTGGGCAGGACAGAGATCCACCCAGAGAACCTGGAAAAAACCCCTGGGAAGCAGCCCCTCCCTCCTTCCTCCCAACGCCTGGCAGGAGGGAGGAAGAGACAGATTTGGATGGATCGGTAGATATAGATAGATGATAGATAGAGATAGATAGAGATATATATGGATAGATGATAGATAGATAGATAGATAGATAGATAGATAGATAGATAGATAGAGATGGATGAGTAGATATAGAGTGATGATAGAGATAGATAGAGATAGATATGGATGGATAAATAAATATAGAGATATTTAAAGATGGGAAATGAAATTTCATTTCAGGTACAAGCAATTTTAAAACCGGCTGCAATTAAGATCAATATATGGGATTATGACATAAAACAGAATTCCAAACAGGGTCTACTCTTAACCTTGGGCAGAGTTCAAGGGTGCCGGTTGTCATTAGAAGACAGGCAACACTACAGTTAAATGGCATTAACTTAGAAGCGGCACCAAACTCCATAGCTCTGGGTGACCTTCCGCAGCAATCTCTGGAGACAAGAGGCCATGTTGAAGGACAGCAGAAGTCAATTCCCTGGGTGCTGAATTCTCTTCCCCAGCATCACTTTCTGGACTTGCCCTGACTGGGAGGAAGGACCACAACCACAACAAAACAGTGACCCCAGGGGTATATCTGTAATTTTTACTAACATGGTTTATTCCAGCCTCTCCTCTGCAGATGGAAGCCAGAAAAAGTTCAGGATCCCAAGAGGAGAAGTTGCTTCTCACTGTAATTATGACCATCTGGGCCTTTGAGACCTGTGATGCTATATCTCCAGTTTTAGACTTCGATGTAGACATCAGATTGAAGCCACATGAAAAGGATCTTATATCAGAAAAGGATAAATTCCTTGGGTGAAGCTCTCTGGGACCAAGTTTTGGGACAGGTACAGGCTCTGCTCTTAATTGCACCTTTCTCTCCTTTGCAGATTCTCTGTTTAGATCAGGAAAGCCACTGGCACTTCTCAGAGTCTTATTATTTTTCCAACTGTTCCTGTTATTTGTGTTAGAATCAGGAAGTGGATTGATTAATGCCATGAATGATGGACCTCCTGCTTCTGCTGCTGCTGGTGTCCCCATCAGTCTGTGGGAAGCTGAGAAGGAAATGCCCATCGAGTTTGGAGCACCAGGGTGGCTACAATCCATGGAGCTTTTACAGGCCTGGAGACCATCTCATTGGTGTGGTCACAACTGAAACATATGTGTCGCCTATAATGTGGCCTTTCAACAGCCCTCCTATACCTTCTTCTTCGTAAGTCATGCAGGGTGATGGAGTTGCACTCCCTCCATGTGCAATTCTAACACTCTCCTTTTCTTCTTATTTCACTTATTTTTGTACCCCAGGACCTGTATAATTTCCTGAATGATTTTGATTTCCATGGCTTCCCTTTTTGCCTTACTTTGTGGAAGAGAGTAAAATCCAAAGATGGAGTTTTTAAAAACCCTGAATGAAATCCAGATGATTTTCCTTTCTCAGTTCATTTCTGAGTTCATCACTTGAATAATGACCTTTGTTTAAGTAGTGACTGAAACAATTGTAGTTGCCTCTCTCATTTGCATAATTGATCATTCGATTTGGATCAATGTTGGCCTAAGTCTTAATAGGTTTGTGAAGGATTATATATTTTAAAAATATTTGTTGTTGCTATTGAATATAATAACATGAATATTGTTTTTCAATAGGAAGAGTTCTGCTCTAACAGATACCCTAATGTCAATTTTTGCTATTCAAATGGTCAGCAAGAATTCCCAGCTCCTGCACAATCTCACACTTGGTTGCAACATCCATGACAACTATGGAAGCCCCTTCCGCACTTCAGATGCCTTGCTGGACATGCTCTCCACTGGAGAATCCAATGTCCCCAACTACGGCTGTGGGAGGAAGGAGAACCTCCTGGCTCTGATTGATGAAGCTTCCAGTGACATCTCCATCCAGATGTCAACGTTTGTAGGCACCTACAAAGTCCCACAGGTTTGTGTGTTTTTCTCTATCTGGTAAGGTGAGTGGGGTGGTGGGGATGAACAACAGATCCAATATCTTCATAGAATTCAAGAGCAGCTTTTCAGAATATTAGGGAACATATCAACGATGTTTTAGTCTATTATGTTCATCTTCAAATTGACCATTAAAGGCCTGAAGAGCCATAACGTCCCTAGAGGATATTCCACTGAATATTCTACTATTGAAAATCTATCCAGGTTTTGAGGTCTTCCATTAGCATGCTCATTTTCACAAATCAATAATATCTGCCTTATCCAATTGGAATCAAGTTGGCAATAGTCCTGTCTATGTATAAAAAATATTCAGACCAAGAAAAATCACCACAATGATGTAATTCCCAATTGTAACTTCAAAAAAGGCAACTATGATCTTATACACAACGATCTCTCATCCCTTGATTGGCAATCTCTATTCACTGGATGCAATACTGTTGAAGACCATTACAACATATTTTTACTTGAAGTCAAAAGAGTCATCAAACTATATGTACCAACAACAACTCCCAAAACAAAACAAAAAAGCAGATTACCCATATCAATAAGGAAACTTCAATCCAAAAAGAGATCACTCTGGCGGAAAAACAAATCTGGTCACGTTGCCAATTTCAAAAACCGATACAAAAATTTATGCCACCAGATAAAGACCGAATGCACCAATTATCACATTAAACAAGAGGAAAACCTTCTAAGCACCAATTCCACCCGTGCTTTTTACAATTTTGTAAACAACAAACTAAAAGACTCAAGGTCCATCCCTCCCTTGATAGGACCTGATGGTAAAGACTGCAACGACGACACCATTAAAGCCAACATCTTTAACACATTCTTCGGCTCAGTATTTGTAAACAGCAATGGATCATGCCCAGTATTTCCTAGCCATACCACAGATAACAACAATGATCTAATACATATCAATTTCACAGAAGACAATGTTGAAAAAGCACTACGCAACCTAAAACCATCTCTATCTATTGGACCGGATGGAATATGTGCCTACTTCTTAAGAAAGCTATCCACTGCCATAGCCAAACCTCTAAGCATAATCTTTGAAATATCTTTCAGAACCAGCTCCTTGCCTAACCTATGGTCACAAGCCACAGTCATCCCCATCTTCAAAAAGGGAGACCCAAGCCTAGTTGAAAATTACAGGCCAATCTCCTTATGCTGCGTCACCTGTAAAGTCATGGAATCAATTATTAACCAATCCATCATCCTTCACTTAGAGACAAATAACCTACTCTCCAATAAACAATTTGGTTTCAGAAAAAAACTATCCTGTAATCTGCAACTCTTACACTGCAAAAACATATGGACGACACAACTCGACCAGGGCAAAGCAATAGACGCAATCTACATAGACTTCTGTAAAGCCTTTGATTCAGTGGTACACGACAAACTACTCCTAAAAATAAAATCCTATGGTATCTCTGGACAACTGAATAACTGGATAGAAGCATTCCTGTCAAACAGACAACAAATGGTCAAAATCAGGAGCGTACTATCAAATCCAGTACCTGTCAATAGTGGTGTTCCCCAAGGCAGTGTTCTAGGACCAACTCTCTTCATACTCTACATAAACGACCTCTGTGATCATATTAAGAGCAATTGCGTTCTCTTCGCTGATGATGTAAAGCTGTTCAATACCACAGACAATACTGCTACCCTACAAAAAGATCTTGACTATGTATCAGAGTGGTCAAACAAATGGCAACTTCAAATCTCAACAAATAAATGCTCTGTCTTACATATTGGCAAAAAAATCAGAAAATAAAATACAAGCTGAATAGTCAAGATCTTGTTGATGACTCAAGCTCTGTAAAGGACCTTGGAATACTCACCTCTAATGATCTAAGTGCTAGAGCCCACTGCAACTACATAGCCAAAAAGGCATTAAGAGTTGTTAACCTAATCCTACGTAGCTTTTTCTCTGGTAATATCACACTACTAACCAGAGCATACAAAACATTTGCTAGACCAATACTCGAATACAGTTCATCAGTCTGGAACCCACACTACGTATCTGATATTAGCACAATTGAGAAAGTCCAGAAATATTTCACAAGAAGAGTTCTCCACTCCTCTACTCGTTGTAGAATACCTTATGCCACCAGACTTGAAATTCTAGAACTTGAAAACCTTGAATTACGCCGTCTTCGGTCTGACTTAAGCATGGTATATAAAATCATACATTGCAATGTCCTACCTGTCAATGAATACTTCAGCTTCAACCATAACAACACAAGAGCACACAATAGATACAAACTCAAAGTAAACCGCACCAAACTTGATTGCAGGAAATACGACTTCAGCAATAGAGTGGTCAATGTCTGGAATACTCTACCCGACTCTGTAGTTTCTTCCCCAAACCCCAAAAACTTTAACCTTAGACTGTCTACTATTGACCTCACCCCTTTCCTAAGAGGTCTGTAGGGGGCGTGCATAAGCGCACCAACGTGCCTACCGTCCCTGTCCTATTGTTTCTCCTATTCTTTTATTTTTCTTATATGTACCCATTTCATGTATTCACAACTATGTATACATTTATACTTATTATCTTGTAAACAATTGGCAAATCAAATAAATAAATAAATAAAATAAATAAAGAAGAGTATCTTTGGGATGGATAAAAGGAGTTCAGCTCCTGCCCTCATAGATAATTGTTAATTTACACAATTTCTGCTTTGTATAAATTCAGGGTATATAATTATTGGGTTAAAATTAAAGTGATGAAACAGACATATAGTCCCAAAACAGACAAAATTTCAATTAAAGACTTATTGGATTGTACAACTGTCTACGATTGACCTCACCCCTTTCCTAAGAGGTCTGTAGGGGGCGTGCATAAGCGCACCAATGTGCCTACCGTCACTGTCCTACTATTTCTTTTTATTTTTCTTATATGTATCCATTTCATGTACTCATAACTATTCTGTTAGCAGTTGTGCTCTTGTACATCTAGAGAAGAAGCTGAAAAATTGCTTCACAAAGAATTTGGGATATAGAAACTGAGAAAGAGGTTTTAGTACTCAGAAATAGCATATAATACAGCCCTATATCTTAGATCCAGACATTTTATCTAACATCTGCAAATTTGAATCTAATTGTTGGAATTGTATGGGTGACACAGAAATTTACATTGCATTTTTTTATTGTTTTTTTTTTTTTGTTTAATATGATTTTGCGTTCCATTTTTATAGACAATCTTGTTAATATTCTGTCTTAAATATTTTAAACCATGACTAAGGAACAAACTATTCTTATATATTCATCAAAACAAAATTGGGTTTGTGAATAAGTAATATTTTGAAGTTGATCTGGACCACATTATAACACACCATTCTTCATTACTTTTTCAGATCACTGCTCTAATTCCTTCAGAGGCTCTGAGTGATAAAAGGAGATTCCCTTTTTCCACCAGATGCTCCCCAAAGAAGGATTCCAAAACCCAGCAATTGTCCAGCTGCTCCTCCATTTCAGATGGACCCTGATTGGCGTCTTTGCTTAAGACACAGTGAATGGAGAGAATTTCATGAGTACTTTCCCTCCTATGCTTGTCAGGAATGGAATTTGTGTGGTTATATCAGAACGATTCACAACAACTGGACATACAGCACCCCTCAGGGAGGCCCTCTCTAAGTGGAGACAAGTCAACGTCTTTGTCCAGTTCATAGAATATGATTCCATCTGGGACAGAATTTTTCCTTTCCATGAAGCACTTATGCATTTGCCAGGACCCATTGAGGGAAAGTCTGGATCCTCACAAACTTTGCACTGTATCTAATAAAGAAGGACAGACTTCTCAAATACATCCATAGTATTTCGAATTTTGGTTATCTGTCAAAAAAAAGGCCAACAGATGCTGCCTTTGAACCCCATTTCTTTGTGGAAGATCCGTTTCAAGATCATTATTTTCACTGTTCCCTTTCCAAGCACGTCTTTTCTGTCAAAGGCCGCAGAAGATGCACCCAGAAAGCCCCACTGGAGACCCAGGAGAAAAGGAACAGGAAACGGATCATAAATTACCGTCATCAATATAGTTTCATTCAGACTCTGGCCCAGGCCATGAATGCCGCCTATTCCTCCAGATCGAGGAGGGGAAGGAAGGAGGGAGAAAAGAGGTTGGGGGCTCCGAGGCTGCAGCCATGGCAGGTATGGGGGGTCCCGATAGGGATCCATTCATCTGAGATCCTTTTGGAGAAGGAACCCAAAGGAGAAGGAGGGGAACATCTCAACCTTCTTGTGCTGCAAAAGGTCAAGAGATTTGCACCATCTAATTGCTCCTGTCTGATGCTCCGGAATAACATGGAACAGATCTGAAGTTTCTGTCTAGCCTCTGTTGGAATTAATCACCTTCTCGGTTCAGTTCCAAGTGGGGAAGAAAGACGCTGGAAACATGGTGACTGCTTGGAAACATGGTTTAATGGTGGACAGGAGCACATGCCTTGGTTGAGGAAAGAAGGGCTGAGATGCTGAGAGTGCAACTATTTGATGCCCTCTGTTGGGATTTGAATTTGAGCTTGTATTCTGATCAGTTGTCAGGCTCCCATGGGGCCATGCAGGGGCAACTCTGTAGGCTGTCCTGAGTCCCAGGCTTGGTTGAACCTCGCTGGATGATGGTGATGGCTTTGGGCAATTCCTATATAGCTTTACCTGGAGTAGATCTTTGTTATGTAAAATAAACCGGCCTAGGCCAGAGTAATGGTCCATTAGCAAAGGTGGGAGGGGGCTGAGTTTCAGCCTCTCTGAGTTTCTACTTTTCTTTTAGGGAAATATATTCTCCCTTTTTAGTATATCCTAAAATATTTCATTTTCCTAGTAGAGGGGAGGGTTTTAATTACTCCCAACACCTCTTTCAGTCCTTGGAAGAGTCTTGAATCCTCCCTTGTCCAACTGAGAGATATTTTTTTTAAACCAATTTTATTGATTTTCTACAAACAAACAAGACAAACAAAACATCAAAACATCAACTCTCTTATGTACATACAGTGTGTCGGTTGGTTCATCAGTTTTGTGCATTCATTTCATAGTCTCAATTGCAGTTACATTACATAACAACTCATATTGTCAATCCAAACTCATATATCCTAATATCACTATTAATAAATCATTTGACTATACTTTTAATCATTCATATTTTATGAGAGAACAAAACTTTAAGCCGTTTATTCTATAACAAATCATATAGTCATACCAAATCTATCCTAAAAACACTTTATAAATATAATGTCAAATAACATAGGCAAAAGAAAAGATAAAAGTATTCCTTGCTATCTAACTTTCTAAATATTCTATTATCATATTTTGTCATCTAACCACTGATAAAAAGATCCCAAATTTCATAAAATTGTTTATCCTCTTGCTCTCTAATTTCAAATGTCAATCTACTCATCTCAGCACATTCCAACATTTTCTTAATAATTTCTTCCTGTGATGGTGTTTTCTCATTCTTCCAGTTTTTAGCAAATACAATCCTAGCCGCTGTTAACACATTTACAATCAGGTATTTCAAATCTTTACTATATGTATCTGGTAAGATTCCCAATAAAAAGAACTCCGGTTTCAAATCTATACATTTTTTTTGTCATTTTTTCCAACCACATGAGAATTTTAGTCCAATATTTTTTAGCGTTCTCACAAGTCCACCACATATGGTAATATGAGCCAGGTATCTGATGACATTTCCAGCATTTTGCAGATTTGTTCTTGAACATTCTTGCTATTCTTGTCGGGGAAAGTGCCACCTGTAAAACATCTTATACAAATTTTCCTTACATGCTGTTGACATTGTCATTTTATAATTTTGAGACCACAATTTTTGCCATTTCTCTAAATCAATCCCATATCCAAAATTCTTCCCCCAAACAATCATAGTTTCTTTAACTTGTTCTTCTTCTAATTTAATTCCCAATAAATAACCATATAATTTTTTTATCACCTTCTCATCAGTACCCATCAAAATCTTATCTAGATCAGTCTGTTTATCATAGAATCCCTCTGTTTTAAAATCTTCATCATACCTTGAATGTATTTGCGCATATGAAAACCAATTCATCTTTATACCTTGTTCCTCTAAACTTTGTATTGATTTAAGTTCACCCTTTTCATCCAATAGTTCCCCATATCTAACTGTTTGTTCCTTCTTATAAATTATAGGATAGGAAAATGCTTCAATAGTCGATAACCAAACTGGAATTTTCAAATAACATTGTCTTTTTATCTTCTCCCCAACTGAGAGATTTTTTAAGTTGGAAAAGCTGCTCTCATAATCTCCTCCTTGTCTTCTCTCAAGACTCAGTTTCAGGTTGCAGTCAAGTACGATTTTGAGATTGTTTTCATAAACATGTATTTATTTACACATAACTCAAGATGGCAAATGTCTCCAACACAGCTTCCTCCTTTATCCAGTCCACTTTTAGTACAGTCAGAGACCAGCATTACAAATAATAATAATAATAATAATAATAATAATAATAATAATGGAGAAAAATAAAAATAAACGACAGTCAATGGGCAGTTAGAGTCTGCCTAATGCTGAGCCATGTGCGAATATGTGGCAATATAAATGTCCTAAATAAATAAATACATAATTTTGCATTACAGCAGAACAGAATTTGGCCCCATTCAGAGAAACTCCTTCCTACTGATCTGATAACTGCAGTTGCACGTAAAAGAGTTCCGTATTTTCCAGATATTTTATTAGGAGAGGCGTCACAAAGTGAATCCCTGAGTCCTGATAGGAGATGCCGCATAGCAGGCTGTGAACTCACTGGTGGGATTCAAAATTTTTTACTACTGGTTCTGTGGGCATGGCTTGAATTTGTGGGCGTGGCTTGGTGGTCACGTGACCAGATGGGCGTGGCTTGGTGGCCATGTGACTGAGTGGGCTTGGCCAGGTGGCCATGTGACTGGCAAACCAAATACAATTGGTCCTCGCTTAATGGCCAGTTGCTTAGCAAGTGTTCTAATTTATGACTGATCTCCCCAGAGCTGCTTGTCCTATTTTTGGGTTTTGACAACCATAAACACAAACACACAAACACACATGCACACACACACACTCACACACAGACACACACAGAGAGCTTTCTAACCCTACTATTCTTTGATTCTGTAAATATCTCCTGCTGGAGCAGGGGGTTGGACTAGATGACCTCCGAGATTCGTTGCATGCCAGCCCTAGATTGTTGTGTTGCTTCAAAGAGTCTTCTGAAGCCAGGATTTGTGTCCTTCCTTCCTCTCCTTTTTTTTCTCTCTCTCTCCCTCCCTCCTTCCATGTATTTATCTATCCATCCATATATCTCATTCACTTTCTCCATTCTCCCTCTCTTTCTTTCTCTCTTTCTCTCCCTCTTTCTTTCTTGCTCTTTCTTTCTTTCTTCTCTTGCCCCCCCCCTCTCTCTCTCTCTCTCTCACACACACACACACAGAGACACAGAGAGTAGGGAAGAGAGAGGGGAAGATAGGGACCCGGCCTCTTCGCTATCCCCACCATCCCCCTTACCTTCTCAGGCCAGGCGAGGGAGGGAGGGGAGGGGCAGGGCCAGCTGCTTCAGGCAAGGTGAAGAGGCGTCGACCAAGCACGGGAGTGTAGAAGCCTGGGAATGGTGGCTCTCGGCTCAACTGGCCTGAGGGGCTCCTGCAGGCATATCGCGACAAGCAGGGTGAGAAGCCCCGGGACAACCGTGCACCCACCTGCTGGCTGGCCGGGCCGGGCTGGGCTGGAAGAGCGCATCCGCTGGGAGAAGTAAGAAAACATAATCTGGGAGGGCGGGCAGGCAGGCAGATGTCCCAGGGCTGCTCCACGTGCGCACTGCATCAGTAGCACACGCACGGCTGCACACACAGTGCGCATGTGCAACAGCCCTGGGACATCTGCCCGATCTGCGCCACAGCCACCACGTGGTAGGGAAAGCTAGGAGAGCGACTGGGACAAGGGCGACCCGGTTGGGGTGTGGCCAATAGGGGTGACCACCGGTTCACCTGAGCCGGTGAGAACCGGTTGAATACCACCTCTGCGTGAGCTGCAGTTCGAGTGGCCCCTTGTCCTCAGGGGCCCAGTCTCAGCTCAGGCGCTCTTTCTTTGTATCGGCCCCCTGAAACGGCTCTGGGAACTCCGTTGCAGCTCTCGGAGGTTAATTCCCTTTGGACTCTTGGCAGGGTTATTCGATATAAATATCTCATTGCTCTAAAGGCTGCTCAAATAAACATTCTTGGGAAGAGCAGCCCCATCTTGTTGGATTTCCAGATCTTTGAGACCTTGTTTGAGTTCACTAAGTGCACTAACTCATTCCCCATCCTTAAAAGCCCTTCCCTGCAGAAGCCACGGGGGCTGAGTACCAATGAGTAGTTGTGTGTTCATTTTCCCCACAATAACAACCCTGTGAGTTGAGTTGGGCTGAGAGACTGGCCCCCAATCCCCCAGCCTGCTTCATGACCAAGGCGGCACTTGAACTCACATCCTCTTGCTTTCTACTTCGGGGGCTTAACCAGTAGACCAAACTCTCTCCCTTACATACTTATCAAGCTTGGCACAATCTGTTCTGGACTAGCAGGCTTGAAAGCCTGCAATCGGATTGGTCCGCTAACAGCGGGTCGTGATTGGTCGCTCCAGACTTAATCGATTGGCTAGTTAACGAGCTGCCGCGATTGGGCAAGCCAAGCGCGGCAAGCTCAAATCATTGTCATTGGACATTTAGCCGCAGCCAGCCCTATAAAAGGGGCTGCTGCGGCTAGGATATTTCACTCAGATCTGAAGTCACTAATAAAGAGCTGTTGTTGCTATCTGAGTCTCGTCTCCGTTCTTGGACCCATCCTCCCAGATTTAACACTGGCGACGAGGATGGGATACGGAGACAGCAGAGCTGACTGAGCACTCATGGAAGATTGACTGAGTACGTGGCTGACAGCGTGCAGATGTCAGCAGAATGGCCAGCAGTGCTATACCACCCGCCCCATTCGATCCAGCTAGTGAAGACTGGGACTCATATATGGACAGGTTTCAAATGTTCCTAGAGTCCAACAATCTGAAGGATGCAACCCCCAGCAAAAAGCGAGCAGTTTTCCTAACGCATTGCAGACCCGCCATCTTTAAGATGGCCAAAGCACTGCAAAACTGGCTGAAGTTAAATCAATGGACTGGGATACCCTTGCTCCCATCCTTCGCAACCATTACGCTCCAGCAGTACCGACTCTCATCTGCAGACACGAATTTTACCAAAGGGATCAATGTGAAGGTGAGAGCATCGGGGATTTTGTGGCTGACCTACGGAATTTGGGCGGATTATGTGGCTTCGCTAATCTAGAAGAAGCCATGCGGGATCGAGTCGTCCTTGGCCTGAGAGACCCAATGGTCCAAAGCAAAATCATGGCCAAGGGAGACATCTCCCTCGCGGATTCCATTACCGACGCCACTGCAGCTGAAGCCACCCGCAAATCAGCAGCACGAATGCGCCGGGCAAATGGGGCCAGCCGCCAACCCACCAACGATACGGCAACGCCATCAGAGAAATACACGTCAGCCACCCATCATGAAGACATCGAATCCTCATCAGATAGTGAAGAGGAAGAAGTCCACAGAGTCCAGTCAGAACGTGAGCAACGAGACCAGCGGGGTCGAAAACCAAATTTCAATGCGCCGGATGCAGGGGAAACCACCCACGATCCGAATGCAGATTCCTAGATGCCATCTGTCTTTTTGTGAAAGACAAGGGCATATTGCTAAAGTATGCCGGAACAAAAGAGGTTCCAGCCCCAGACGGAAAGAAAACAGTCTCCGACAAACTGAGGGCACCCCACCACAAATTGGGACCACCCAAACAACCAGTGGAACCAATACAACAGAAACCGGAAGTTTAATGGCGCACCCAGACGGGAAGAAGCACATCAGACTATCACCATCGGCCACGCTTCATCCTTGGACACCAAAAATATCCGTGTAGAGGTCACCATTGAAAATCAACCGTGCATCATGGAAGTGGATTCTGGGTCCTCCCTATCCATGGTCTCCTGGAAAACCCTAAAGCAGCTGATTCCCAACATCCGCCGCCGAGACCTCAGCACCCAGAGACTTATATTAAAGGACTACCAGGGCAACCAGATTCCAGTCGCTGGCTCCAGTCACTTCCAGGTCTCCTTCAAGGACCATACTGCAATATTACCACTCACCATCGTTGATAGAGACCGACCCAGCCTACTGGGTCTACAGTGGTTCGCGCCATTAGGAATCGGAATGGCAGGCATCAACCAGACTGAACACGAAGACTGGGAAGCGGCCCTCATCCAGGACTTCCAAGAAGTTTTCAGCGAAAATCTAGGCAAGTACAAGGGGTCCCCTATCTCTTTTAATCTCCGCCCTGACATCGCGCCCATTCGCCTAAAACCATGCCGAGTTCCTTTTGCTCTCAAACCCAAAATTTACGAGCAACTGGACAAACTAATTGCACAAGGCCACGCCAGATGGGAGACCCCAATTGTAACTCCCATAAAACCTGACGGATCTTTGAGAATCTGTGGGGATTACAAGGCCACCCTCAACCATGCATTACAGCAGAGCGCCTATCCGGTACCAGTGGTCCAGCATCTACTTCACTCACTTGGGGGTGGCAGAATATTCACATAGCTTGACCTGGCCCAAGCTTATCAACAGTTGCCAGTAGATGCTGAAACCGCCGAAGCCCAAACCATAGTTACACACAGAGGCGCGTTCAAATGTAACAGACTCCAGTTTGGAGTAAGCGTAGCACCAGCATCTTCCAAAGTCTGGTGGAAAGGTTGTTGCAGGGCATAAAACGGGTCGTGTCCTACTTCGATGACGTGTTAATAGCCGCCCCAACAAGGAGTCAATTAGAGAAACGGCTAAGAACAGTCCTACAAAAGTTCCAAGACTCAAGGTAAAGAAGGAAAAATGCCAGTTATGCATTGAAAGGGTTGAATTTCTTGGTTACCTCCTTGACAAACAAGGAATTCACCCTACAGAAAAGAAATTGGCTGCCATCAAAAATGCCCCGAGACCAAAAAACAAAACAGACCTTCAAGCCTTCCTGGGACTCATTAACTTTTATAACATTTTCCTACCCCAGAAGGCGACCGTCGCTGAACCCCTTCATAGACTCCTTGATAAAAAGGCTTCCTGGATTTGGGGACGACGGGAGGAACATGCCTTTCAGCAAGTAAAAGACCTTTTAACCGGATGCAGTGCTCATCCAATATAATGAAACACTTCCATTAACTGTGACTTGTGATGCCTCACCTTTTGGGGTAGGAGCTATCCTGAGCCACGTCCTACCAAATGGTACAGAGGCACCTATTGCATTTTTTCAAGAACGTTGTCAAAAACAGAAAGGAACTATAGTCACCTAGACAAGGAAGCCCTCGCTATTGTATCTGCAATCAAAAGGTTCCACGAGTATGTGTATGGGAGATCATTTTCCATCATCACAGATCATAAACCATTACTTGGCATCTTGGCAGGCGACAAACCCACTCCACACATTCTATCCCCTAGAATGACACGATGGTCGGAGTTTCTAGCCGCCTACGACTATCAACTGACACATCGCCCAGGGAAAACCATTCCCCATGCAGACGCTTTGAGCCACTCTCCACTGCCAGAACTCCAAGACGACCTGGCTCCCACACTACCAATACTACAAATTGAGACACTTCCATCACTTCCACTAACAGCACAGGACATCGCATTAGAAACCAGAAGAGACTCATGCTTGGCGCGAGTTCTTGGCTGGGTGGAGAGGGGATGGCCAGAAATCAAACCCAACAAAACCTTTAAACCTTTCAAAAACAGAAAGACAGAACTCTTTTCACAAAAAGGGTGTGTGTTGTGGGGAGACCGAATGGTCATACCAGCAAAACTACAAAAAATAGTTCTACAATTGCTGCACGACGGGCACCCGGGCATCGTACGTATGAAAGCGTTGGCGAGAAGCTATGCCTGGTGGCCAGGTATGGACAAACAAATTGAAAGCTGGGTCGCCACCTGTAGCAGGTGCCAAGAGACACGCTCGGCCCCACCAAAAGCCCCACCAACCAAATGGGAAACGCCCAGAGGCCCCTGGTTGCGTATCCATATCGATTTCGCAGGACCTACAAAAGGGCATACTTTCCTGATAACAGTAGACGCATATTCTAACTGGCTCGAGGTTAACAAAATGAAGACTACCACCACAGATGCAGTCATGAAGAAATTGAACAGATTTTTTGCAACTCACGGCTTACCAGATGTCCTGGTATCCGACAATGGCCCTCAATTTACTGCTTTAGCCTTCGAACAATACTTAGCAGACCGTGGCATACGACACGCATTGACATCGCCGGCTCACCCAGCGGCGAATGGTAGAGCTGAACGAATGGTCCAGTTCACAAAGAGAACTCTACAAAAAATGGAACAAGGCAACATCCATGATAAAGTCACCAGGATGCTCCTTCTCCAGCACATTACACCAAACAGTACGACCAACAAAAGCCCAGCTGAACTTCTGATGGCCAGGAAACTCAGATCGCCTCTAGACCGCCTACACCCTGCGTACACCCCGGAAAAGCCCCTGGGCTCCAGCAGTAAACATCGCGCCTTTAAGGTAGGAGAACCCGTATTTGCAAAAAACTTTTCCGGTGACCCATTGTGGATCTCTGCCAAAATAACTCAGATTACAGGCCCCCGTTCCTACCGCCTGGAAACCACAGATGGGAGACTGTGGAAACGCCACATCAACCAGCTACGATCCAGGCTGACCACATCTCCCATTAGTGACCCCAACCACGAAACCAGAGGGGGAGGGGAAACAGGGGGTTCTGAAATTGAACCAACATCTGGCCTAGAAGAACAAATCATACGATCACCACATCAAAGCCTACAATACTCACCAGCTGATGGAGAGCCTTGGCAATTGGTCACCTCACCTAGTAGCAGCAACCGAGCAGGTTCAGCGAACCCGGAGAGCCCAAGCGGTAGCAACGAAGGAGGCATTTCAATCATTCCAAGGTCACCAGAGGGGAGTCACAGCTATGAAACCGGCTCACCGACCCAGGCAATCCCAGCAAGCAGCCCGTCGGAACCCGAAACCGGGCACAGACATTTTGAACCTCGAAAGTCAGGTAGACAGGTGCGAAGACCCGCCTACCTGCGAGACTACATAACCCCACCCCTTAGACGGAACCTAGAGGGGAGGGGTGTTCCGGACTAGCAGGCTTGAAAGCCTGCAATCGGATTGGTCTGCTAACAGCGGGTCGTGATTGGTCGCTCCAGACTGATCCGATTGGCTAATTAACAAGCTGCCGCGATTGGGCAAGCCAAGCGCGGCAAGCTCAAATCGTTGTCATTGGACATTTAGCCGCAGCCAGCCCTATAAAAGGGGCTGCTGCGACTAGGATATTTCGCTCAGATCTGAAGTCACTAATAAAGAGCTGTTGTTGCTATCTGAGTCTCGTCTCCGTTCTTGGACCCATCCTCCCAGATTTAACACAATCCTTCATCCAGTGCATCAATAATGTTCTTGTATGAGATTCTATAATTTATTCAAATGCTAAAATCCAGATAGTTTTCTACTGCTTTTTAGTCATACAGTTGTTTCTAGGAGGAAATCATAAATATTTTTCTGGAAAGTTGGTAATGTTTAAATAACATAAACGTATATTTGCCTGAGAATTGTTATAAATCTTGTATAATAGCAATTTATCAACCCTATTATATTAATGACAACATAGAAAAAATGATGACTTAATGACAAAATGTTGTATCTTCCCACTTTCATGACAAAGATTAAAAAAACTAAAGATTATTTGAGTACCATTTTTAAATCAGTTTTTATCCACTTAATTATAATACCATCCACCCCTCACTTAACTGGGTTTCTGATCACATCACAAAATTGTTTATTACTCTTTCCTGAGATCGAGTTATATCAGCATAATGTATTTAGGAAATGAAATAATATGTGAGGATGACTTGCATAGAGCACATAAATTATATTCCCCCCTTTCCCACAATCCATTTAGAAAGGATAGTGATAGGAGGGAATGACTTTTGGGGGTTGGAGGAGAGATTCTGCCTGGGGAAGAAGCAGATAAGAGGAGGACACCTACAGCTGCATAAAAAAAGGGTTGGTGGGAGATTTGTACTTTCTGGCTCCCCAAATCCTGTCAGTGCAGCATTACAGCGAAGTGGGCCTAGCTCAGGTTTCCTGTCTGGGCTTCCTGAGAGAGGATTACCCTGACAATTTTCTTCTTGACAAATCCGTGTTTCTGATAACCAGCCTGTTGCTTTCAGGAGTTCATAAATCTTTTTTTCTGTTGTTCAACTATATTTTGTCAAAATCTATATTGTCAAAATATGATCGACATTTTTGTGAACTTTTCCCTTCACTTGTAAGATAGTGGTAACACCCATTTTCCTAATGAAGCATGTCTGTAAATTAGGCAACTACAGAAGAAAGATTCAAATGTGAAAAAGCGTCTGGGATAAGAAACAAAGTTTTCTGCTTTTAAAATTGCTGCATGTTCCCATTCTAGTTCCATCTTTTCCTGGAGAAGAATGAGTTTGTCAATATTTCGGATTGAATTGTACATGGACCCAAATGGAGAGGTAGCAGCAGATCTGGCCATTTGGGGCTTCTTCGTTCTTCCCAGGGATGATCCCAGGAGAGAGACTCTGGCGTATTTTGAAAGACAGAGACTTTCTATCAGAAAAATGTTCTTTCAGGCTAAAGTTGCTTAACAAGGTAGGAGAAAGTTTGGTGTCTTCTCTCCATTTTTCAAAAGCCTGAGGTCCCATTTCAAGAGGGCTGATGCTATTCCCCAAAGGTGGTTGACCTTCACCGAGAATTGAATCTGGGCAGTAGAAACCGGATTTTTTCCCTTAGGCTGCTTGGGAGGCATCGGTATTGTTCCATTTTGTGGACCACGTACAATTAAGGGTCTCCATCAAACGGGTGAGAATCCCACAAGGGCTGGGGAATGTGTCCCTAGTAGCTTCTGGTGGTTTGCTCCTTGTGCCCAGAAGAGCAACGAAGGCGGCAATTCTGCTGACCGGGGCCTGAATCCAGGCTTGGACTGTATCGGATGGGATTGAATCGTGAGTGGACGGAGGTCCTTTTTGTCCCATTGGGGGAAAGAAGCTTCTTCTCGTCCTGCTTGGGGAAAAGCTCCATAATCTGGGAGGCTCTTAAGGAGGCCAGACCTGGCCAGAGCTCTCCATGCCTCCCTTTCACCCTCCCTGGGATGGAGCAATGGGCCTTCTGCTCCTAGGAAGCAGCTCCAAGGCTTTCAGTTCACCTGAAATTATCAAGATTGTTCTGATATCACACCTTAAAATTATGGGTGTAAGAAGAGGGGAGAAATGCGTGTTAATGGGGTCATGGGAAGGAACCGGCTGGTTATCACTTAATGCTGAAATCTTTTCTCAGTTCCATCCAGGGGTGGGATTCAAATTTTGTAACAACTGGTTCTGTGGGTGTGGCTTAATTTGTGGGCATGGCTTGGTGGCCATGTGACTGGCAAACCAAATACAAGTGGTCCTCGCTTAATGGCCAGTTGCTTAGCAAGTGTTCCAATTTATGACTGATCTCCCCAGAGCTCCTTGATCTGTTTTTGGAGTTTTGACAATGATGCACACACACACACACACACACAAACACACATACAACCTTCTAACCCTGCTATTCTTTGATTCTGTAAGGATCTCCTGCTGGAGCAGGGTGTTGGACTAGATGACCTCCGAGATCCCTTGCAGTCCAGCCCTAGATTGCTGTGCTGCTTCAAAGAGTCTTCTGAAGCCAGGGTTTGTGTCCTTCCTTCCTCTCCTTTTTTCTCTCTCTCTCTCCCTCCCTCCTTCCATGTACTTATCTATCCATCCATATATCTCATTCACTTTCTCCTCCCTCCATCTCTTTCTTTCTTTTTCTTTCTTTGCCCCGTCCTTCCATCTCTCCCTTTCTTTGTCTATCCATTTTCCTCCTTTTGCTTCCTTTCTCTCTTTTATTTCTTTCTCTTTCCTTTCTTGTCTCTCTCTTCCTCTTCTCTCATTCCCTCTTTTTCTCTCTTTCCCTCTCTTTTTCTCTCTCTTTCTCCCCCCTCTGTATCTCTCTGTATCTCTCTCTCTTCTGCCTCTTTCCCTGTCTTCCCCCCCCCTTTGTGTGTGTGTGTGTGTGTGTGTGTGTGTGTGTGTGTGTGTGTAAAAGAGAGGCATGGGTAAGTCTGACCAGGTTGGGTCTCTTTAAGAGCCTTCCCAACTATGAACCGGCCCTTTCAGGGGACACTTTTCCCCAAGCAGGACGAAGCTTCTCTCCCAAAGGGACCAAAAGAACCTCCACCCAATCATGATTCAAATTCATCTGAATTCAGGCCCTGGTCAACAGAATTCCCTTTTTTCTTTGCTAGTTTGGGCACAAGGAGCAAACAAACCTGAAGCTCTTAGTGACACATTCCCCAGCCCTTGTGGGATTCTCACCAGTTTGAAGGAGATACTAAACCATAGGTGGTTCACAAAATGGAGCAGTGCGAGAAGGTAAGGGTGACGGTGGGGGATAGCGAAGTGGCTGGGTCCCTATCTTCCCCTCTCTATCCCCCACTCTGTGTGTGTGTGTGTATCTGTGAACGTGAATGTGTGTGTGTCTCTCTGAAAGCTGCGGCATGGCCAAGCCAGCAAGCTCTCCTTGGTGCTCTTCGCTACTTCTTTCATTTCTTCTTTTTCGAATCCAGACTGGCTAAACAACGATTGCCAGACTGCGGTGGAAGCTTCCATTCGGGTGACCCTCTTCCTCCTCCTCTCGCACCCGGCAGCTGTGGATGGATCAGGAGGGTGCAGTTGTGTGGGGAGATGCTCGCTCCTCAAGTGAGCATCCACCCACCCCGTACTTGGTTTTGCTGTGCTTTGGCATTTGCTTGAGGAGCATCTCCCCGTGCGCATGCACCCTCCCACCCTGCCACAACCGTATAGAGGAGGTTAGGAGAGGAGGAGGAGGAGGAGGAGAGGAGGAGGAGGAGGAGGAGGAGGTAGAGGAGAGGAGGAGGAGGGGAGGAGTCCCAAGGATGCTTCCACGGCCTGGCATCATTGTTCAGCCAGTCTGCATTCCAAAAAGAAGAAATGAAGGAAGTAGGAAGAGTGCCAAGGAGAGCTTGCTGGCTTGGCCATGCCACGGCTTTCAGGGAGACACACACATACAGAGTGGGAGAGAGAATCAGGAAGATAGGGACCCGGCCCTTCACTATCCCCACCATCACCTCACCTTCTTAGGGCAGGCGAGGAGGGGGTGAGGGGCAGGGCCAGCCGCTTCATCAAGGTGAAGAGGGGCGACCAAGCACAGGAGTAGAAACCTGGGAACGGTGCTCCTAAAGGGCTTTGAGGTCGGATGACCTGGAGCGGCCGAGATCCGAGTGAGCATTGCACCACAGGTTCACCTGATCGCCCACTTCTTTGGTGTTGGCTTTACGAGCCAGGTGAGGCCTGGCTGACATGGACAGCAGTGCCTTTAGCTGTGCTTGCTTGTAAGTGTCCAAATAATCTGGTGAAGAGGCGGAGGAGTCACTCAGGTAGACCTCCCCCATCCGCAGTCTTCCTCCTGCACAAAAAGGCCATTCCCTGAGCTAAGCAGGCAAAGAGCTGCGGCTCGACTCACCCAATTCCTAGGACTACCCCAAATGGTCCCAATTGGGCAGGAGAGGGTAGCTCCCCTGGCAGTTCCCCTTTCCCTCAGTGCTCTGACTTCCTGTGGCTCGCCTCCAGCCTGAACACCAGGTTGGACCACCAGAAGGCCACTTCCCTGCTTCTCAACGGCGCTCCTGTGCCGGCCACTGCAGGACTCTCCATCTCTTTCTCCAAATTCTCCCTCAACTTCGAAATGACGACACCTGTTGCCGACATGGGTACGACCGGGCTGCCGGTCACCTTTACCCCCCCATCCCACTTGCCTTTTGCCACTGCCACCTGGACCCCTAACCCCCAGCAGGTAAGGCCCAGCACCTGCGGTGAATCCCAGCTAAATTTCACTGTACCGGAGGACATGTGGAGAGGCTCATGTTCTCCTGCTGCTGGGAAAGCAAGAGAGTCTTTCCCGGCACAGCGAAAAGTTTGCAACTTCCCCTCCAATAGGGAAATGGGTGGCTCTGGGCAGCAGAGAAGTAGCCAGCTTGAATCCTGTTTCTCTCTGCCGCCCAGAGCTGTGCCGGGAAAGACTCTCTTGCTCTCCCAGCAGTAGGAGAACACGAGCCTCTCCACATGTCTTCCAGTACAGCGAAATGTAGCTCGGGTCCCCACCAGTCTGCATCTCGTCCCCCGCCTGGATTCACCACAGATACTGGGCCTTACCTGCTGGGGGTGAGGGCGGCGGGTGGTGGCAGCAAAAGGCAAGTGGGGTGGGGGGTAAAGGTGACCGGCAGTGGCAGGTAGGTGACTGGGCCCAAGAGCTTGCAGAGCCTCACTCACCCAGAGAGATCAGGCAGGGCCACAGCGGAAGGCATGCAGCAATGGCTGGACTGGCGAGTGGGCAAAAGCAGGCTGCAGGCGATGCCATGCATGCACGATAAGGACTGACTGGGAGCGGAGGGGAGGGGCAGGCAGAGAGGGGCGGGGCCAGTTAGTGGTGCGATTTGCTGGTTCTCCGAACTGCGCAGAATCATAACAACTGGTTCTATAGAACTGGACAGAACCAGTAGAATCTCACCCCTGGTTCCATCTCTCCAGACTTTTCTATTTAATAAAGTCCTTTTTTTTGGCAATGTGAGATGCCAAAAGCAAAAGAGAGGAACTAACGGAAGAATCTTCCAGAAGTTATATCTCCAACCATTTGGAAATAGTGAGAGATTTTGCTTACTTAAGTGAAGACCAGAGGCTAGTAACTTGTCTAATATCCATTTTTACCTCCATTTTCCACATATTTCCTTTGCAATCTTATTTCTTTTCTGCTCAGTCCTTTCCTCAATCTGAATGTGTGGAAAGTTGTCATCCTGGATTTGTCAAGAGGGCTCGAGAAGGAGAGCCAGTTTGCTGCTACGACTGCATTCCTTGTCCGGAGGGGACCTTCTCCACTCAGAAAGGTGGGTGACACCAGAGGAAAGGAAGGCCTGGTGGAACTGGATCCATCCAGAGCATTGTCATGAAAGTATGAATTAAAAAACACTTTGAAGCTGAACTGATTTCTGGTTTATTTCCAAAATGCCCCATTTCTTATCTAAACAGAAGAGCAAAAAAGACTGTGAAGGAAGGGCTGGATAGAGACAGGTGGCTGTGGCAGATTGGACAAGCTTTACTACTGCCAGAGAAAATATTTCTTCTTTTTAGCTTGGATGTATCCTTCCTTCCACATTTACTTCTCTAGGAACACCTGAGTTCCTTGAAACACGAGGAATTGTTTTAGGTCCACCTCCTGAAAGGAGGATTGCAATGCAGTCTACATGGGTTCCCTTTGAGGAACACTGAAAAGGTATTTCTCATATACGAGATGCACAATGTGGTGGCATGGACAGTTATGCCTGTTTCTGGCTGCACCCGTATCACCACTGCTCCAATGGCCATTCCAAATTGTTTGGAGCAGTCACTTGAACCGTCAGCCTCCTCTGAGGCAAGTATGACAGAATTGCCACCTGAAAGTTTCTCTAGAAAGATTAATTGATTCATTATTTTCCTTTAGTAATGGAGGTTCCTATCAATATTCTGAACATTACAAAGGAAATCTTTCAAGTCCAAAGCTTCCCTCAATTTCATAGCCTATCAAAAATATGTAGCTATATTTTTTAAAAAGTGATACACTTATTTTTGTCACTGGAGATATTAAGAAATCCATCCTGGAAAATGCTCCTGATAATCACTTGTTCCCAAAGAATGTACAATATATCTTGAAATGCAAAGGACAAAGAAATATGGGGTTGTTTTTTTTTCTCAGATACAGAAAAATGCACCAAATGTCCAGATGATAAATTCCCAAATAAAGAAAGAGTCCAATGTATCCCCAAAGTTATAACCTTCCTGTCTTATGAAGAACTTCTGGGCATCATCCTGGTTTCTTTTGCCCTATTCTTGTTCCTAACCACAGGCCTTGTTTTAATCATCTTCATTAAATACCGAGAAACTCCCCTTGTCAAAGCCAACAACCGGGACCTCTCCTACATCCTCCTGGTCTCCCTCCTGCTTTGCTTCTTGTCTCCTTCTCTCTTCATTGGTCAACCAAGGAAAGCCACCTGCCTTCTCCGACAAACAGTCTTCAGCATCATCTTCTCAGTTGCCGTTTCTTCTCTCTTGGCCAAAACCATCATGGTGGTGCTGGCTTTCCTGGCCACAAAACCAGGAAACCGAGCAAAGAGATGGTTGGGGAAGAGCTTGGCCAACTCCATCATCCTGTCTTCTTCTGGTGTCCAAGTTATCATCTGCTCCATCTGGCTGGGAGTTTCTCCCCCCCTTCCCTGACTCTGACCTCCACTCCCAGCCTGGAGAGATCATCCTGCAATGCAACCAAGGGGCTGTTGTCATGTTCTACGTCACCCTCAGCTACATGGGCTTCCTGGCTGCCATCTGCTTCACGGTGGCTTTCCTGGCAAGGAATCTGCCCGGGGCCTTCAATGAAGCCAAGCTGATCACCTTCAGCATGCTGGTCTTCTGCAGTGTCTGGGTGACTTTTGTGCCCACCTACCTGAGCACCAAAGGGAAACACATGGTGGCTGTGCAGGTCTTCTCCATCCTGGCCTCCAGTGCTGGTCTGCTGGGCTGCATCTTCATCCCCAAGTGCTACATTATCCTTCTGAGGCCAGAGCTGAACACAAAGGAGCAGCTTACAGCCAGAACAAATGTAAAAACATAAGACATAACACTGTGACATTTAAAGAATTGTAAAATTTCGTTTTATTTCAAAGTAGACACTAATTATTTCAACTTAGATAGTGTGCAGGAATCAAAAAAATCATGCCTAAATTTTCAATGGGAAATGTTTGAACGATTGTTATCCTTGTAACTCTCTCCATCTCAATAAATCTTGCTAAAGGGAACTCTGAAAATCATTCAGAGGAATTTGTTGTTCAGCCACTGCCAATGAATTTGATACCTTAGTCATACTGACAGCAGCTAAAAGTGTATCTATGAGAGAATGAATAGGAAAAGTGGTAAGATGGCTTGTGGGAGCCAAGCTCCAACTATGTTGTTTGACAATCTCCATGAGAGCCATTGGCCATCCCACCAAGCCAGAGAAGGCAGAGGTCTCCAGGTCCTCTTGCTTAGATGTTCTCATCCAATAAGACCTAGTTAGCGCCCCTTTCCCATAGCTGCTCCTGCCCTGTGAAAGAAGCTTCTCCATGAGATCCACCATCCTCTCTCCATCCCCTGATTAAAGCCGGTTCTTTTCCCCAATGCTTGAGCTAGTTGAGACCAGAGTCCAGAAGATACAGAAGGAGGAGGAGCCCCACGGGAGAGTCAGGCTGCATCCTGACGAAATTGGGCTCATTGTGGCTGCACCGTGTGAATAGTTGCAAGCAGGAGTTTGGGGGCATCTCAAACTCCACCAGAGGAAAGAGGGTCTCTCTCTCTCTCTCACTTTCTCTCCAAGGTGGGAAGCCCAGCAGTGCAACCCTTGAAGGCTTCACCTGGGGGTTCACCTCAGTCCTCTGGGGGTGCTTCCAGCCCCAGAAGCCCCAGAAATAAGTCCTACCAAGGACTTTACTCCAGGCTCCCTGGAAGCGAGCAGAAGTGGGGAGAAGAAAGGTGAATATTCTGACTAAGAGATCCTGAACGTCTCTGGAGATAAATTTCAAGGAACTATAAGGCAATAAAGGCAATCCTCCACTTATGACCACAATTTTTGTTGCTAAGTAAGTTCTGTCTCATTTTACCAACTTTTTTGCCTCGGTTGTGAAGCAAATGAGTGCGGTGTTTAGTTAAATCATGCGGTCATTAAGCAAGACTTCCAGCGACCCCAATGACCCCAAGGTACTGCAAGTGTCATAAATACACACCTGAGTTTTTGTCACATGACCATGGGGTGCTGGAATGGTCGTTAGTGTGAAGACTGGTCATGTCACTTTCCTCAGTGCCGTTGTAACTTCAGTCACCAAACAGATGTTTGTAAGTGGAGGACTCCATGTTATCCTCAGAGCTGTTTTTGACAACGAGGCTCCTGCCCTTAAGATCCCATCAGAATGGAGCTGGAAGGGACCTTGGTGGTCATCTATTCCAACCCCCTGCCCAAGGAGGAGACCCTAGACCATTCCATGCAAAGGAGTGTCCAGGCTTTCCTGGAAGACCTCCAGGGACAGAGCTGCCCCCCCACTTCTGAAGGCAGCCTCTTCCCCTGGTCCATGGGGGATCGAGGGCTTCTGGCCTGCTCCTCAGGGGACGGCTGGAGGGACAGGAGAGGCCTCAACTTCATCCTTGAATCCCCCCCATAAAAACACGGAGAAAAGGCTGACATTCTCGGTCCTCCTCCTCTGGGGAGAGAGCCTTGCCAGGACCCCTGGCCTCTCTCGCAACCCCAAGGAGGAAAGGCTGCCTCTCCCCAGTCCTTCCCCCAGCTTCCTTCCAAGAGGGACCCCCGGGATCTCCTCCCAAGGCCCCCAGGACCACCGGGAATCAGATTGGAGGGGCAAAGCCAGCCACCATCCTGGCAACCAGCTGCCTCCTGGGTTGCTGCTTCCAGGGAGCCTCACTCTGTTGCCAAAGGCCCCTGGGGGTTTTGCCAGAGCGAGGGGACCCTCCAGTCCCCAGCCAGGAAAGCAGCGGAATGGGGTGGGGTGGGGAAGAGAGGAGACCCCCACCCTCACACAGGTGCAGGGTTGGAGGTATTAACCTCCTTGAAGATGGGCAAAAAGAAAGGCCACCCGTTGAGCGATTGCACCCTCCGTGTCCTGGCCAAGCGGGAGATCCCACATGGCTCCAGTTGCAACCAGGGTCTTTTTATTCAGGGTGATTTGGGTGGGGACCCTGGGTGGATGAGGGGAAGGTCCAGGGAGGAAGGAAGGTTGTCTCCCATATTCACTGCAGGACCTTCAGGGACGGACAGGTTGCTATCAGGTTGGTTTTCATTCCCAGGCTGCAACTTCCAATTTTGGGGATAGTTTCGGTCTGATACAGCTGCTGCTTCGGGACACCCCTCCCTTGCCTCCCCATTTTGGGGGGTGGGCCCTTGACTTCCCCCCAAATGGCCCAATGTGCCCCAGAAAAGCATAGAGGAGACCCATTCTGAGACCCGGGGAAGGTTTGGCTCTCTGGGAAGGGACCCTGAGCCCACTGAGGGTCTCCATCTGCAGGGAGCCCTTTCAGGAGGGCAGGAAACCTGGGCATGAACTAGCCAGCATTGCTCTTTCTTTAAAAAAACAAAAACAAATTGTATTAATTTTAAAAAACAATACACCAACAAACAAAACGTAGAATAGTAACATAGGACATCTTTTCTAAAGAAAACAAATAGAACATTTTATTTAAAGACAGAATAATTCCAAATTATCACATTTCCATACCAGCACAGTTTAATATGCATATTCATCTTATCTGTTCAACTTCATATCTTTTCCCAACTTCTCTTTATTTCTCCCTTTCCTCCCATTCAATTATATTTCTTTTGCCTTAAATTGTATATATTCATTATATCCATCTGTCTTATTTAGAATTTCATTATTCTCTTCCAACATTCTTCTAACGTTTTGATAAACAAACAAAACACAAAACATAAATACATAAAACTTCTTTTTGGAAAGCGGCTTACCCCGGGAAACATCTTTTTATACAGACATAAATCAAGTTCATGCTCACTTAATATACTATTTCATATCTTATTTAGCATTCTATATTTTCTATATATTTTCTCTCTTCATTCACTCTCTTAATTCTATTTTATTTATTTCATCTCAGTTTAAATAATTATACTTGTATCTTTTGTCCGTTCTCTTTCAATTATCTATTTTTCTTTTCTTTCTAGTACAATATTTCTCCTGTAATCACTGGTTGAAGTATGACAACTTTTTATCTTTCCCCTAAATTTAACGCTTAAAATAATACATACTTTCCATGCTGATTCTGCTTAGTACATTCTAAGTATCACATTTTAGAATAATAAAACAAAAAAAAGAGAATTAAGTTTATAAAATAGTAAAGACAATATTCCATAGAAAGTTAAACTCCATTGTTAAATCTTAAACATTTTTATACGTTCTCTTTAATGCATTATTAACTCATATAATATTTCAGTTTTCTAACTCAATTTCAAATACTAATATCTACAATACAATCTTATGTACTTTTGCAGAATCATTTTTTAAATTATTGTTTACCCTTTATCTCTGAAAAAAACACCTGTTTTTAACATCTTGTTTTAAATCTTTATGACTTCTCTTTCCTTTTTCCCTTCCTTTCTTATCAATTCTAGCCTTTTTACCCCCTTCTCTCAAACTCCACTCTCTTAATCTTCCCTCTCTGTTGTATTTCTCTTTTCTGTTGCTTTCTGACATTGTATCGATTTTTCATCTTATTTTTCCCTTTCTTGGTTGCTTTTTAAGTTCTGAATTCTCCGTTTTCTTTCCCCCATTTCTCTTTTCTTCTTCAAGTGAGATTGTCTGTCCATTAAAGATGGCTTCTTCTCCTTCATCCCAGCATTCTTGTTGTTGTATTTCTTGGTAGGTAGAAATCGCCATTTCTAAAAAGTGAAAAATAGATCCAGAAGAGCCCTTGCCTTCTTGTTCCTCTTCTTTTAGTTTTTGAAATTCCATTTGCAATTCTTCAACCGATAGTGCCATTTTTTCTTCTTCTTTTTCTTAAGCACAACCCAAATGTTTTTAATCCTTCAAGAAATAGTTCCCAAAATCCAAAAGTCATAAAGCAATCCAAATCAGAACAAATTGTTTCATTTAGCACTTTCTTCTTTTTGTATTTTTCTTCCTGGGGTAAAGTTCAATTACACAGTCCCAAACTAATTTTTAGAAGTCTTATTGTCATTTATTTCTAATCTTGTAAGCTGCAAGCAGTCTCCTTCAATACAATCTTAAAATAAATTCTTTACCTCTTCCCTCCCACTTATAGCAAAAAAAGTTTTAGTTTTTAATTCCAATGTTCACAAATCTTTTATCCTCTTGGCTTTAAGTTTAAAATTTAATTACCTTCTATGCCCAAGCAGGTTTTTCCGATTTCCATCAGCTATTTCCATAGGGAGGGAGAGTGAGAAAAATAACTTTCCCTTTCCCTTTTCTTCCGCCGCTTTCCAATCTTCTTAGGAAATAATGTATCATTCAAGCAATTAAGTTTCCAGGGTTTTTAAAAGTTCCTTGTTGTCCCGGTTCAGCCAAAAAACTTTCACTTTCTCCAACTTCCTCCTGCACAATCTTACCCGGCTGCAGACTTCTTTGTGGCGGCCATTGCTGACCGCCGCTCCACCGCCTAGGGAAAAAGGAGTTTAGCCAACTGAGGAGGGGGTTTGCGATACTTCCAAGCCCCTGCCCGGATCTCCTCTCTCTTCGGTTGCCTCTACGGGGCAACCATATCCTCCAGATCCAGCTGGATCGGAGGCACTTCGGCAGTGAGTGCACCAGGAACCGTGCACGATTGCGGATTCCTGCCACCGCAGAAGCCTGCAAACCAGAAGTTTTTTGGATTGCTCCTTCTTTCATCACCACATCTCAGCCTTGTTTCCTTTCAGCAAGAAAAGCATATTTGCTTCCCACAGATGAATTTCCAAATCTGGAGCTCTGAAACTTGGAGCCGAGTCCTTCTTCACGGGCTCATTCCCAGCCCTGCAGAGGAGCCTCTTCTCCCCTATGATGAAGGGAAAGGCAGGGGATTTATTTCTTCCTCCCTCTTGGCTCCCCAGGGAGTTTTCCAGCTGCCACCTTGGAAACCAGTCCAGTGAATGGAAAAATACAAGGAATAATGCAGAATTATGTCCTGTCCTGAGCCAGGAAGCCCTGAATATGGAGAATTCCTGGCTTGGCCTAAGATTTAGGCCTTGATTGTCCCTGCATAATTTCAGACTCTGGCCCTCCTGCTCTCATGGCCGCTTTCCCCCTTGAGAGGTTTCTTTCAAAAGGGGACACATCACTCCTGCAAGACTCATTTCAGTCCATTTCCAGGTGGACAATTTAAAATAAATCCTCATTTTAATCCCTTTTGACCCAGGCAGCCTCATGGGCGCACCCAAAATCCAAGGCCTGAATGGCCCCTTCGGTCTTCTCTGGTATTAGAAATCCCTCTTAAATTCTAAGATTCCTCCCTCCCTCCCTCTCATCAAAGCCATTGCGTAAAAGTGGGGAGGGATCCAATGTCCAGAGCAGAACCGGGTGGCCAAATTCAGGAGTTGAGGGGGTCGTTTCCAGTGGAGGAAACCTCCTCGGGGGCATCTTGTTAGCCAGCTTGATCAGAACCGCTGGTGCCTGTTGCCCTTCATCCCACACTTGCCAATGAAGGTGACTGGCATTCCTCCATTAGACCTTTGTCACCTGGAAAGCATCCACCCACCCCAAGAAAGCAACCTGGGGGGAATATCTAAGGTGACACTTTCTGAGTGGCACTTCCTGAATCCAAGACTGAGCTCTTCCCTCCTTGAATCGCCTGCCATGAGCCCAGTTCTCCAGGGGTCTCCCAGAGGGGGGAAAAGACCAGCCAGGACCTGCAGAGACCTTCAGGCATGGAATGGCCTCCCTGGGAAGGTGGAGGGTTCATTCCACCTGGGGATCCCTAAGGAAGGGCTAGACAACCACGGGGGGCGGCCTTCCCAGCCACACAGCCAGGAAACCACCCGAGGAGGCGGCTGGGGAGAAGCCCGGCCACTTCTGCCTCCCTCTCTGCCTCTGGAGCTCCCCTTCCCCCCTGGGCTGCCTGGGTGGGAGCCTCTCCTGTTAGATCGGGTACAAAGAGACGTGAAACCAGTGCACTTCAAGTTCTTTATTTTATGTTAAGATTTGTACAAAATCTTGGAGCTGCGGCAGCCCTTCATATAGGGATTGCTCGCGGCTTGTCGGCCAATGATAGGACTTTGAATCTCCCACGATTGGCTCGGCCAATCACGGTTGATTCTTAGAAAGCCATTCAGTAGACCAATCAGCATGCGGTCCGTTTGGACCAATCAGATTTCAGTTTTTGGGGTATGTTAATATAGAACACCCCTCCCCTTTTGGTTCAGTCCTACGTAACATGGTCACATAGTTGTGCAAATAGGCGGGCTTCGTGCCTGCCTATTTGACCTCTTGTGATTCAGTTGATGTTTGGTCTTCGACCAGTTCGGACGGACTCCTCGCCGCTCTCATCCCTCTTGTTTCTGCTTTTTAGTCATGGAACCACCTGGAAGGGTGAGCCGGGCCTACATTTAGAAAGGATAGTGATAGGAGGGAATGACTTTTGGGGGTTGGAGGAGAGATTCTGCCTGGGGAAGAAGCAGATAAGAGGAGGAAACCTACAGCTGCATAGAAAAAAAGGGTCGGTGGGAGATTTGTACTTTCTGGCTCCCCAAACCTGTCAGTGCAGCATTACAGCGAAGTGGGCCTAGCTCAGGTTTCCTGTCTGGGCTTCCTGGGAGAGGATCACTCCCTGGACAATTTTCTTCTTCAGAAATCCGTGTTTCTGATAACCAGCCGGTTGCTTTCAGGGAGTTCATAAATCTCCTTTTTTCTGTTGTTCAACTATATTTTGTCAAAATCAAGATTAAATATTGAAAAAGGGTCTGGGATAAGAAACAAAGTTTTCTGCTTTTAAAATTGCTGCATGTTCCCATTCTAGTTCCATCCTTTCCTGGAGAAGAATGAGTTTGTCAATACTTCGGACCGTAACTCTACATGGACCCAAATGGAGAGGTAGCAGCAAATCTGCTCATTTGGGGCTTCTTCGCTCTTTCCAGGGATGATCCCAGGAGAGAGACTCTGGCATATTTTAAAAGACAGAGACTTTCTATCAGGCAAGATGTTCTTTTAGCGCTAAAGTTGCTTAACAAGGTAGGAGAAAATTTGGTGTCTTCTCTCCATTTTTCAAAAGCCTGAGGTCCCATTTCAAGAGGGCTGATGCTATTCCCCAAAGGTGGTTGACCTTCACCGAGAATTGAATCTGGGCAGTAGAAAGCAGATTTTTCCCTTAGGCTGCTTGGGAGGCATCGGTATTGTTCCATTTTGTGGACCACGTACAATTAAGGGTCTCCATCAAACGGGTGAGAATCCCACAAGGGCTGGGGAATGTGTCCCTAGTAGCTTCTGGTTGTTTGCTCCTTGTGCCCAGAAGAGCAACCAAGGCGGCAATTCTGCGGACCGTGGCCTGAATCCAGGCTTGGACTGTATCGGATGGGATTGAATCGTGAGTGGACGGAGGTCCTTTTGGCCCCATTGGGGAAAGAAGCTTCTTCTCGTGCTGCTTGGGGAAAAGTGTCCCCTGAAGGGGCAGCTCCATAATCTGGGAGGCTTCCATCAAGGAGGCCAGACCTGGCCAGAGCTCTCCATGCCTCCCTTTCACCCTCCCTGGGATGGAGCAATGGGCCTTCTGCTCCTAGGAAGCAGCTCCAAGGCTTTCAGTTCACCTGAAATTATCAAGATTGTTCTGATATCACACCTTAAAATTATGGATGTAAGAAGAGGGGAGAAATGCATGTTAATGGGGTCATGGGAAGGAACCGGCTGGTTATCACTTAATGCTGAAATTCTTTTCTCAGTTCCATCCAGGGGTGGGATTCAAATTTTGTAACAACTGGTTCTGTGGGTGTGGCTTAATTTGTGGGCATGGCTTGGTGGCCATGTGACTGGCAAACCAAATACAAGTGGTCCTCGCTTAATGGCCAGTTGCTTAGCAAGTGTTCCAATTTATGACTGATCTCCCCAGAGCTCCTTGACCTGTTTTTGGAGTTTTGACAACCATAAACACAAACACACACACACACACACACACACACAACCTTCTAACCCTGCTATTCTTTGATTCTGTAAGGATCTCCTGCTGGAGCAGGGTGTTGGACTAGATGACCTCCGAGATCCCTTGCAGTCCAGCCCTAGATTGCTGTGCTGCTTCAAAGAGTCTTCTGAAGCCAGGGTTTGTGTCCTTCCTTCCTCTCCTTTTCTCTCTCTCTCTCTCCCTCCCTCCTTCCATGTACTTATCTATCCATCCATATATCTCATTCACTTTCTCCTCCCTCCATCTCTTTCTTTCTTTTTCTTTCTTTGCCCCGTCCTTCCATCTCTCCCTTTCTTTGTCTATCCATTTTCCTCCTTTTGCTTCCTTTCTCTCTTTATTTCTTCTCTTTCCTTTCTTGTCTCTCTCTTCCTCTTCTCTCATTCCCTCTTTTTCTCTTTCCCTCTCTTTTCTCTCTCTTTCTCCCCTCTGTATCTCTCTGTCTCTCTCTCCTTCTGCCTCTTTCCCTGTCTTCCCCTCCCCCCTTGTGTGTGTGTGTGTGTGTGTGTGTGTGTGTGTGTGTGTGTGTAAAAGAGAGGCATGGGTAAGTCTGACCAGGTCTGGTCTCTTTAAGAACCTCCCCAACTATGAACCGGCCCTTTCAGGGGACACTTTTCCCCAAGCAGGACGAAGCTTCTCTCCCAATGGGACCAAAAGGACCTCCACCCAATCATGATTCAAATTCATCTGAATTCAGGCCCTGGTCAACAGAATTCCCTTTTTTCTTTGCTAGTTTGGGCACAAGGAGCAAACAAACCTGAAGCTCTTAGTGACACATTCCCCAGCCCTTGTGGGTTTCTCACCAGTTTGAAGGAGATACTAAACCATAGGTGGTTCACAAAATGGAGCAGTGCGAGAAGGTAAGGGTGACGGTGGGGGATAGCGAAGTGGCCGGGTCCCTATCTTCCCCTCTCTCTCCCCCACTCTGTGTGTGTGTGTGTATCTGTGAATGTGAATGTGTGTGTGTGTCTCTGAAAGCTGCGGCATGGCCAAGCCAGCAAGCTCTCCTTGGTGCTCTTCGCTACTTCTTTCATTTCTTCTTTTTCGAATCCAGACTGGCTAAACAACGATTGCCAGACTGCGGTGGAAGCGCCCATTCGGGTGACCCTCCTTCTCTTCCTCCTCTCGCACCTGGCAGCTGTGGATGGATCAGGAGGGTGCAGTTGTGTGGGGAGATGCTCGCTCCTCAAGTGAGCATCCACCCACCCCGTACTTGGTTTTGCTGTGCTTTGGCATTTGCTTGAGGAGCATCTCCCCGTGTGCATGCACCCTCCCAGCCCTGCCACAACGGCCGGTTATGAGAGGAGGAGAGAGGAGGAGGAGGAGGAGGAGGAGGAGGAAGAGGAGGAGGAGGGAGGAGGAGAGGAGGAGGAGGAGGAGGAGGAGGAGGAGGAGGAGGAGAGGATCGCCCGAAGGGATGCTTCCACCGCGGCCTGGCGATCATTGTTCAGCCAGTCTGCATTCCAAAAAGAAGAAATGAAGGAAGTAGCGAAGAGCGCCAAGGAGAGCTTGCTGGCTTGGCCATGCCACGGCTTTCAGGGAGACACACACATACAGAGTGGGGAGAGAATCAGGAAGATAGGGACCAGGCTGCTTCACTATCCCCACCATCACCCTCACCTTCTCAGGGCAGGCAGGAGGGAGGGTGAGGGGCAGGGCCAGCCACTTCAGCAAGGTGAAGAGGTGGCGACCAAGCACACGCGAGAAAGAAACCTGGGAACGGTGGCTCCTAAAGGGCTTTGAGGTCGGATGGCCTGGAGCAGCTGAGATCCGAGTGAGCATTGTACCACAGGTTCACCTGATCGCCCACTTCTTTGGTGTTGGCTTTACGGAGCCGCAGAGTGAGGTCTTGGTTGACATGTGACAGCAGTGTCTTTAGCTGTGCTTGCTTGTAAGTGTCCAAATAATCTGGTGAAGATGGCGGAGGAGTCACTCAGGTAGACCTCCCCCATCCGCAGTCTTCCTCCTGCACAAAAGGCCATTCCCTGAGCTAAGAAGGCAAGGAGCTGCGGCTCAACTCACCCAATCCCTAGGACTACCCCAAATGGTCCCAATTTGGCGCATAGAGGGCAGCTCCCCCTGGCAATCCCCCTTTCCCTCAGTACTCTGACTTCCTGTGGCTCGCCTCCAGCCTGAACACCAGGTTGGGCCACCAGAAGGCCACTTCCTGCTTCTCAACGGCGCTCCTGTGCCGGCCACTGCAGGATCTCTAAAACTCTTTCCCCAAATTCTCCATCAACTTGAAATGACGACACCTGTTGCCGACATGGGTGCGACCGGGCTGCCGGTCACCTTTACCCCCCCAACCCACTTGCCTTTTGCCACTGCCCCCTGGACCCCTAACTCCCAGCAGATAAGGCCCAGCACCTGTGGTGAATCCCAGCTAAATTACGCTGTACCGGAGGACAGGTGGAGAGGCTCATGTTCTCCTGCTGCTGGGAAAGCAAGAGAGTCATTTCCGGCACAGCAAAAAGTTTGCAACTTCCCCTCCAATAGGGAAATGGGTGGCTCTGGGCAGCAGAGAAGTAGCCAGCTTGAATCCTGTTTCTCTCTGCCGCCCAGAGCTGTGCCGGGAAAGACTCTCTTGCTCTCCCAGCAGTACGAGAACACGAGCCTCTCCACATGTCTTCCAGTACAGCGAAATGTAGCTCAGGTTCCCACCAGTCTGCATCTCGCCCCCGCCTGATTCACCACAGATACTGGGCCTTACCTGCTGGGGGTGAGGGCGGTGGGTGGTGGCAGCAAAAAGGCAAGTGGGGTGGGTGGGTAAAGGTGACCGGCAGTGGCAGGTAGGTGACTGGGCCCAAGAGCTTGCAGAGCCTCACTCACCCAGGAGATCAGGCAGGACCACAGCGGAAGGCATGCAGCAATGGCTGGACTGGCGAGTGGGCAAAGCAGGCTGCAGGCGATGCCACGCATGCACGATAAGGACTGACTGGGAGCGGAGGGGAGGGGCGGGCAGAGAGGGGCGGGCCAGTCAGTGGTGCGATTTGTTGGTTCTCTCTGAACTGCAGAATCATAACAACTGGTTCGATAGAACTGGACAGAACCAGTAGAATCTGACCCCTGGTTCCATCTCTCCAGACTTTTCTATTTAATAAAGTCCTTTTTTTTTGGCAATGTGAGATGCCAAAAGCAAAGAGAGGAACTAACGGAAGAATCTTCCAGAAGTTATATCTCAAACCATTTGGAAATAGTGAGAGATTTTGTATTTACTTAAGTGAAGACCAGAGGCTATCTAATATCTTGCCTAATATCCATTTTTACCTCCATTTTCCATGGATGGAGAGTCCACATATTTCCTTTGGCAATCCTGTTTTTTTCTGCTCAGTCCTTTCCTCAATCTGAATGTGTGGAAAGTTGTCATCCTGGATTTGTCAAGAGGGCTCAAGAAGGAGAGCCAGTTTGCTGTTACGACTGCATTCCTTGTCCGGAGGGGACCTTCACCACTCAGAAAGGTGGGTGACACCAGAGGAAAATGGGAGGCCTGGTGGAACTGGATCCATCCAGAACATTGTCATGAAAGTGTGAATTAAAAAACACTTTGAAGCTGAATTGATTTATTGTTTATTTCCAAAATGCCCCATTTCTTATCTAAACAGAAGAGCAAAAAGACTGTGAAGGAAGGGCTGGATAGAGAGAGGTGGCTGTGGCAGATTGGACAAGCTTTACTACTGCCAGAGAAAATATTTCTTCTTTTTAGCTTGGATGTGTCCTTCCTTCCACATTTACTTCTCTAGGAACACCTGAGTTCCTTGAAACACGAGGAATTGTTTTAGGTCCACCTCCTGAAAGGAGGATTGCAATGCAGTCTACATGGGTTCCCTTTGAGGAACACTGAAAAGGTATTGCTGATATACGAGATGCACAATGTGGTGGCATGGATAGTTATGCCTGTTTCTGGCTGCACCCGTATCACCACTGCTCCAATGGCCATTCCAAATTATTTGCAACAGTCACTTGATCTGCCAGCCACCTCTGAGGCAAGTATGACAAGAATTGCCATCTTGCACGTAAGTTTCTCTAGAAAGATTAATTGATTCATTATTTTCCTTTAGTAATGGAGGTTCCTATCAATATTCTGAACATTACAAAGGAAATATTTCAAGTCCAAACCTTCCTCAATTTCATAGCCTATCAAAAATATACTGTAGCTATATTTTTTAAAAAAGTGATACACTTATTTTTATCTCTGGAGATATGAAGAAATCCATCCCGGAAAATGCTCCTGATAATCACTTGTTCCCAAAGAATGTACAATGTATCTTGAAATGCAAAGGACAAAGAAATACGGGGTTTTTTTTTTTTTTTTCTCAGATACAGAAAAATGCACCAAATGTCCAGATGATAAATACCCCAAATAAAAAAGAGTCCAATGTATCCCCAAAGTTATAACCTTCCTGTCTTATGAAGAACTTCTGGGCATCATCCTGGTTTCTTTTGCCCTATTCTTGTTCCTAACCACAGGCCTTGTTTTAATCATCTTCATTAAATACCGAGAAACTCCCTTGTCAAAGCCAACAACCGGGACCTCTCCTACATCCTCCTGGTCTCCCTCCTGCTTTGCTTCTTGTCTTCTTCTCTCTTCATTGGTCAAGCAAGGAAAGCCACCTGCCTTCTCCGACAAACGGTCTTCAGCATCATCTTCTCAGTTGCCGTTTCTTCTCTCTTGGCCAAAACCATCATGGTGGTGCTGGCCTTCCTGGCCACAAAACCAGGAAACCGAGCAAAGAGATGGTTGGGAAAGAGCTTGGCCAACTCCATCATCCTTTCTTGTTCTGCTGTCCAAGTTATCATCTGCTCCATCTGGCTGGGAGTTTCTCCCCCCTTCCCTGACTCTGACCTCCACTCCCAGCCTGGAGAGATCATCCTGCAATGCAATGAAGGGGCTGTTGTCATGTTCTACATCACCCTCAGCTACATGGGCTTCCTGGCTGCCATCTGCTTCGTGGTGGCTTTCCTGGCCAGAAATCTGCCTGTGGCCTTCAATGAAGCCAAGCTGATCACCTTCAGCATGCTGGTCTTCTGCAGTGTCTGGGTGACTTTTGTGCCCACCTACCTGAGCACCAAAGGGAAACACATGGTGGCTGTGCAGGTCTTCTCCATCCTGGCCTCCAGTGCTGGTCTGCTGGGCTGCATCTTCATCCCCAAGTGCTACATTATCCTTCTGAGGCCAGACCTGAACACAAAGGAGCAGCTTACAGCCAGAACAAATGTAAAAACATAAGACATAACACTGTGACATTTAAAGAATTGTAAAATTTCCTTTTATTTCAAAGTAGACACTAATTATTTCAACTTAGATAGTGTGCAGGAATCAAAAAATCATGCCTACATTTTTCAATGGGAAATGTTTGAATGACTGTAATCCTTGTAACTCTCTCCATCTCAATAAATCTTGCTAAAGGGAACTCTTAAAATCATTCAGAGGAATTTGTTGTTCAGCCACTGCCAATGAATTTGATACCTTAGTCATACTGACAGCAGCTAAAAGTGTATCTATGAGAGAATGAATAGGAAAAGTGGTAAGATGGCTTGTGTGGGAGCCAAGCTCCAACTATGTTGTTTGACAATCTCCATGAGAGCCATTGGCCATCCCACCAAGCCAGAGAAGGCAGAGGTCTCCAGGTCCTCTTGCTTAGATGTTCTCATCCAAGGAGACCTAGTTAGCGCCCCTTTCCCATAGCTGCTCTGCCCTGTGAAAGAAGCTTCTCCATGAGATCCACCATCCTCTCTCCATCCCCTGATTAAAGTCGGTTCTTTTCCCCAATGCTTGAGCTAGTTGAGACCGGAGTCCAGAAGATGCAGAAGGAGGAGAAGCCCCACGGGAGAGTCAGGCTGCATCCTGACGAAATTGGGCTCATTGTGGCTGCACCGTGTGAATAGTTGCAAGCAGGAGTTTGGGGCGTCTCAAACTCCACCAGAGGAAAGAGGGTCTCTCTCTCTCTCTCTCTTTCTCTCCAAGGTGGGAAGCCCAGCAGTGCAACCCTTGAAGGCTTCACCTGGGGGTTCACCTCAGTCCTCTGGGGGTGCTTCCAGCCCCGGAAGCCCCAGAAATAAGTCCTACCAAGGACTTTGCTCCAGGCTCCCTGGAAGCGAGCAGAAGTGGGGAGAAGAAAGGTGAATATTCTGACTAAGAGATCCTGAACGTCTCTGGAGATAAATTTCAAGGAACTATAAGGCAATAAAGGCAATCCTCCACTTATGACCACAATTTTTGTTGCTAAGTAAGTTCTGTCTCATTTTACCAACTTTTTTGCCTCGGTTGTGAAGCAAATGAGTGCGGTGTTTAGTTAAATCATGCGGTCGTTAAGCAAGACTTCCAGTTACCCCAATGACCCCAAGGTACTGCAAGTGTCATAAATACATGCCTGAGTTTTTGTCACGTGACCATGGGGTGCTGGAATGGTCGTTAGTGTGAAGACTGGTCATAAGTCACTTTCCTGAGTGCCGTTGTAACTTCAGTCACCAAACAGATGTTTGTAAGTGGAGGACTCCATGTTATCCTCAGAGCCGTTTTTGACAACGAGGCTCCTGCCCTTAAGATCCCATCAGAATGGAGCCAGAAGGGACCTTGGGGTCATCTATTCCAACCCCCTGCCCAAGCAGGAGACCCCAGACCATTCCATGCAAAGGAGTGTCCAGGCCTTCCTGGAAGACCTCCAGGGACAGAGCCCCCCACTTCTGAAGGCAGCCTCTTCCCCTGGTCCATGGGGGATCGAGGGCTTCTGGCCTGCTCCTCAGGGGCGGCTGGAGGGACAGGAGAGGCCTCGACTTCATCCTTGAATCCCCCCATAAAACACGGAGAAAAGGCTGACATTCTTGGTCCTCCTCCTCTGGGGAGAGAGCCTTGCCAGGACCCCTGGCCTCTCTTGCAACCCCAAGGAGGAAAGGCTGCCCCTCCCCAGCCTTCCCCCTTCCCCCAGCTTCCTTCCAAGAGGGACCCCGGGATCTCCTCCCAAGGCCCCCAGGACCACCGGGAATCGGATTGGAGGGGCAAAGCCAGCCGCCATCCTGGCAACCAGCTGCCTCTCCTGGGTTGCTGCTTCCAGGGAGCCTCACTCTGTTGCCAAAGGCCCCTGGGGGTTTTGCCAGAGCGAGGGGACCCTCCAGCCCCAGCCAGGAAAGCAGCGGAATGGGGTGGGGTGGGAAGAAGAGAGGAGACACCCCCAGCCTCACACAGGTGCAGGGTTGGAGGTATTAACCTCCTTGAAGATGGGCAAAAAGAAAGGCCACCCATTGAGCCATTGCACCCTCCGTGTCCTGGCCAAGCGGGAGATCCCACATGGCTCCAGTTGCAACCAGGGTCTTTTTATCCAGGGTGATTTGGGTGGGGACCCTGGGTGGATGAGGGAAGGTCCAGGGAGGAAGGAAGGTTGTCTCCCATATTCACTGCAGGACCTTCAGGGACGGACAGGTTGCTATCAGGTTGGTTTTCATCCCCAGGCTGCAACTTCCAATTTTGGGGATAGTTTCGGTCTGATACAGCTGCTGCTTCGGGACACCCCTCCCTTGCCTCCCCATTTTGGGGGTGGGCCCTTGACTTCCCCCAAATGGCCCAATGTGCCCCAGAAAAGCATAGAGGAGACCCAGCCTGAGACCCGCTGGAGGGTTGGCTCTCTGGGAAGGGACCCTGAGCCCACTGAGGGTCTCCATCTGCAGGGAGCCCTTTCAGGAGGGCAGGAAACCTGGGCATGAACTAGCCAGGATTGCTCCTTCTTTAAAAAAACAAAAACAAATTTTATTAATTTTAAAAAACAATACACCAACAAACAAAACGTAGAATAGTAACATAGGACATCTTTTCTAAAAAAAACAAATAGAACATTTTATTTAAAGACAGAATAATTCCAAATTATCACATTTCCATACCAGCACAGTTTAATATGCATATTCATCTTATCTGTTCAACTTCATATCTTTTCCCAACTTCTCTTTATTTCTCCCTTTCCTCCCATTCAATTATATTTCTTTTGCCTTAAATTGTATATATTCATTATATCCATCTGTCTTATTTAGAATTTCATTATTCTCTTCCAACATTCTTCTAACGTTTTGATAAACAAACAAAACACAAAACATAAATACATAAAACTTCTTTTTGGAAAGCGGCTTACCCCGGGAAACATCTTTTTATACAGACATAAATCAAGTTCATGCTCACTTAATATACTATTTCATATCTTATTTAACATTCTATATTTTCTATATATTTTCTCTCTTCATTCACTCTCTTCATTCTATTTTATTTATTTCATCTCAGTTTAAATAATTATACTTGTATCTTTTGTCCGTTCTCTTTCAATTATCTATTTTTCTTTTCTTTCTAGTACAATATTTCTCCTGTAATCACTGGTTGAAGTATGACAACTTTTTATCTTTCCCCTAAATTTAACGCTTAAAATAATACATACTTTCCATGCTGATTCTGCTTAGTACATTCTAAGTATCACATTTTAGAATAATAAAACAAAGAAAAAAAGAGAATTAAGTTTATAAAATAGTAAAGACAATATTCCATAGAAAGTTAAACTCCATTGTTAAATCTTAAACATTTTTATACGTTCTCTTTAATGCATTATTAACTCATATAATATTTCAGTTTTCTAACTCAATTTCAAATACTAATATCTACAATACAATCTTATGTACTTTTGCAGAATCATTTTTTAAATTATTGTTTACCCTTTATCTCTGAAAAAAAACCTGTTTTTTAACATCTTGTTTTAAACCTTTATGACTTCTCTTTCCTTTTTCCCTTCCTTTCTTATCAATTCTAGCCTTTTTACCCCCCCTTCTCTCAAACTCCACTCTCTTAATCTTCCCTCTCTGTTGTATTTCTCTTTTCTGTTGCTTTCTGACATTGTATCGATTTTTCATCTTATTTTTCCCTTTCTTGGTTGCTTTTTTAAGTTCTGAATTCTCCGTTTTCTTTCCCCCATTTCTCTTTTCTTCTTCAAGTGAGATTGTCTGTCCATTAAAGATGGCTTCTTCTCCTTCATCCCAGCTTTCTTGTTGTTGTATTTCTTGGTAGGTAGAAATCGCCATTTCTAAAAAGTGAAAAATAGATCCAGAAGAGCCCTTGCCTTCTTGTTCCTCTTCTTTTAGTTTTTGAAATTCCATTTGCAATTCTTCAACCGATAGTGCCTTTTTTCTTTTCTTTTATTTCCTTAAGCACAACCCAAATGTTTTTAATCCTTCAAGAAATAGTTCCCAAAAATCCAAAAGTCATAAAGCAATCCAAATCAGAACAAATTGTTTCATTTAGCACTTTCTTCTTTTTGTATTTTTTCTTCCTGGGGTAAAGTTCAATTACACAGTCCCAAAGTAATTTTTAGAAGTCTTATTGTGATTTATTTCTAATCTTGTAAGCTGCAAGCAGTCTCCTTCAATACAATCTTAAAATAAATTCTTTACCTCTTCCCTCCCACTTATAGCAAAAAAAGTTTTAGTTTTTAATTCCAATGTTCAGAAATCTTTTATCCTCTTGGCTTTAAGTTTAAAATTTAGTTACCTTCTATGCCCAAGCAGGTTTTTCCGATTTCCATCAGCTATTTCCATAGGGAGGGAGAATGAGAAAAAAATAACTTTCCCTTTCACTTTTCTTCCGCCGCTTTCCAATCTTCTTAGGAAACAATGTATCATTCAAGCAATTAAGATTCCAGGGTTTTTAAAAGTTCCTTGTTGTCCCGGTTCAGCCAAAAAACTTTCACTTTCTCCAACTTCCTCCTGCACAATCTTACCCGGCTGCAGACTTCTTTGTGGCGGCCATTGCTGACCGCTGCTCCTCCGCCTAGGGAAAAAGGAGTTTAGCCGGCTTAGGAGGGGGTTTGCGATACCCCCAAGCCCCTGCCCGGATCTCCTCTCTCTTTGGTGGCCTCTACGGGGCAACCATATCCTCCAGATCCAGCTGGATTGGAGGCACTTCGGGACTGAGCGCAGCAGGAACCGTGCACGATTGCGGATTCCTGCCACCACAGAAGCCTGCAAACCAGAAGTTTTTTGGATTGCTCCTTCTTTCATCACCACATCTCAGCCTTGTTTCCTTTCAGCAAGAAAAGCATATTTGCTTCCCACAGATGAATTTCCAAATCTGGAGCTCTGAAACTTGGAGCCGAGTCCTTGTTGACGGGCTCATTCCCAGCCCTGCAGAGGAGCCTCTTCCCCCCTATGATGAAGGGAAAGGCAGGGGATTTATTTCTTCCTCCCTCTTGGCTCCCCAGGGAGTTTTCCAGCTGCCACCTTGGAAACCAGTCCAGTGAATGGAAAAATACAAGGAATAACGCAGAATTATGTCCTGTCCTGAGCCAGGAAGCCCTGAATATGGAGAATTCCTGGCTTGGCCTAAGATTTAGGCCTTGATTGTCCCTGCATAATTTCAGGCTCTGGCCCTCCTGCTCTCATGGCCCCTTTCCCCCTTGAGAGGTTTCTTTCAAAAGGGGACACATCAGTCCTGCAAGACTCATTTCAGTCCATTTCCAGGTGGACAATTTAAAATAAATCCTCATTTTAATCCCTTTTGACCCAGGCAGCCTCATGGACGCACCCAAAATCCAAGGCCTGAATGGCCCCTTCGGTCTTCTCTGGTATTAGAAATCCCTCTTAAATTCTAAGATTCCTCCCCTCCCTCCTCTCATCAAAGCCATTGCTTAAAAGTGGGGAGGGATCCAATGTCCAGAGCAGAACCGGGTGGCCAAATTCAGGAGTTGAGGGGGGTCGTTTCCAGTGGAGGAAACCTCCTCGGGGGCATCTTGTTAGCCAGCTTGATCAGAACCGCTGGTGCCTGTTGCCCTTCATCCCACACTTGCCAATGAAGACGACTGGCATTCCTCCATTAGACCTTTGTCACCTGGAAAGCATCCACCCACCCCAAGAAAGCAACCTGGGGGGAATATCTAAGGTGACACTTTCTGAGTGGCACTTCCTGAATCCAAGACTGAGCTCTTCCCTCCTTGAATCGCCTGCCATGAGCCCAGTTCTCCAGGGGTCTCCAAGAGGGGGGAAAAGACCAGCCAGGACCTGCAGAGACCTGCAGGCATGGAATGGCCTCTCTGGGAAGGTGGAGGGTTCATCCCACCTGGGGATCCCTAAGGAAGGGCTGGACAACCACGGGGGCGGCCTTCCCAGCCACACAGCCAGGAAACCACCCGAGGAGGCGGCTGGGGAGAAGCCCGGCCACTTCTGCCTCCCTCTCTGGCTCTGGAGCTCCCCTTCCCCCCTGGGCTGCCTGGGTGGGAGCCTCTCCTGTTAGATCGGGTACAAAAGAGATGTGAAACCAGTGCACTTCAAGCTCTTTATTTTATGTTAAGATTTGTACAAAATCTTGGAGCCGCGGCAGCCCTTCATATAGGGATTGCTCGCGGCTTGTCGGCCAATGACAGGACTTTGAATCTCCCACGATTGGCTCGGCCAATCACGGTTGATTCTTAGGAAGCCAATCACGGCCGTTCAGTAGACCAATCAGGATGCGGTCCGTTTGGACCAATCAGATTTCAGTTTTTGGAGTATGTTAATATAGAATACCCCTCCCCTTTTGGTTCAGTCCTACGTAACGTGGTCACATATTTGCGCAAATAGGCGGGGCTTCGTACCTGCCTATTTGACCTGCGCGGTTCAGTTGATGTTTGGTCTTCGACCGGTTCTGACGGACTCCTCGCCGCTCTCATCCCTCTTGATGGAACCACCTGGAAGGGTGAGCTGGGCCTACTGCGATAGCTCCCTCCTGGTCTACCCGGGCTGGTTGAGCTGCCAGTTCCGCTGTTCCCGCCTGGTCTTTCCAGGCTGGTTGAACTGGCTTGGCTGCTCCTTCCAGGTGAAGCTCCAGGTTGTTCGTCTGCCAATGGTTCGTCATCTACCGGTGAGTATTACTGGTTTATTTTGGCTTGGGGGTGTTCGGTTTGTGTTTTAGGATTTTCTTTTCCTGTTTGTTTATTGCTTGAGGTCCCCCCCCCTCCGGTTTCTTTATTAGTAACTTTTTGCGGTGTTTGCGGGCTGTCTGTGTTGTCGGTGGCTATTCTTGACCTTAATTGGTTGATGTGCCATTTCCAGCTTCGTCCATCATCCGTTTGTAGCCGATATGACCGGGGGCCTGTTACCTGTGTTATTTTTGCAGGTACCCAGAGCGGGTCCCCTGTGAAATTTTTGCCGTAGACTGTGTCTCCTGTGTTAAATGTTTGGTGTTTGTTTGATGAGTCTGGGGGTTTCTCGGGGTTGTATGTGGGGTGCAGTCTATCTAGCTGGGATCGTAATTTTCTGCCCATGAGTAGTTCTGCTGGGCTCTTGTTGGTCGTTGTGTTGGGTGTTATGTGTTGTATTAATAGCATTTTATTTATTTTATCCTGCATGTCCCTGGTTTTGATTTTTTGTATGGTGTTTTTTGTGTAACGGACCATGCGTTCCGCCCGCCCGTTCACCACCGGATGAGCGGGCGCTGTCAACGCATGCCTTATGCCCCGTTCTGCCAGGAATTTTTCGAATGCTAGTGTGGTAAATTGTGGCCCGTTGTCTGACACTAGCACGTCTGGTAGGCCATGGGTGGTGAATAGTTTGTTTAGCTTTTTGATAACGGCCTCCGTGGTGGTGGATTTCATGGTGCTTACCTCCAGCCAGTTGGAGTAAGCGTCGACCGTTATCAGGAATGTGTGTCCCTTGGTAGGTCCGGTGAAGTCTATATGGATCCTGGACCATGGTCCCCTGGGGGTTTCCCATTCCAGGATTGGGGCGGAGGGAGGGTTTGGTCTGGTCTCCTGGCATTTCCTGCATGAGGCTACCCAAGTCTCAATCTGTTTGTCCATTCCTGGCCACCAGGCGTAACTCCTGGCCAGGGCTTTCATCTTAACTATGCCCGGGTGCCCCTCATGCAACATGGACAACACCCTCTTTTGTAGAGTTTCAGGGATCACAACCCTGTCCCCCCAGAGTATGCAACCCTTCTGTGTAAAGAGTTCGGTTTGCCGGTTTCGAAAAGTTCTAAATTGTTCACCGCTGTCGTTTTCTGGCCACACTTTTTCCACCCAGTTCAAGACCTGTGCCAGACGTTTGTCTTTATTAGTTTCTCGGGCAATGTCTGACGCGGTCAGGGGTGGGTTGGGTAGTGTCTCTATGTGCAGCACTGATGTTGTGGGTGCCGGGTCATCCTCCAGGTCGGGCAGGGGGGAGTGGCTCAATGCGTCTGCATGCGTGATGTTCTTCCCGGGTCGGTGTGTCAGCTGGTAGGTGTAGGCGGCAAGGAACTCGGACCACCTTGTCTTCCTTGTCATCCATGTTCGGGGTGGCCTTGTTCCCTGCCAGTATCCCTAGCAGGGGCTTGTGGTCAGTAATAATTGAAAAGGTCCTACCGTATAGGTATTCATGGAACCGCTTCATGCCGGCAATTACTGCTAGGGCCTCCTTGTCCAGCTGGCTGTAGTTCCTCTCCGGCTTGGATAGTGTCCTCGAGAAGAAAGCGATGGGTGCTCCTCTTCCGTCCGGCAGTATGTGGCTGAGGATGGCTCCGACGCCAAAGGGTGATGCGTCGCAGGTCACGGTTAACCGTAGGGTCTCGCTGTATTGGATGAGGACTGCGTGTGATGTTACCAGGTTTTTTATTTGTTTGAATGCATTTTCCTCCCGCTTCCCCCAGGCCCAGGTGGCTGTTTTGTCCAGCACCCTATGTAGGGGTTCCGCTACAGTCGCCTTCTGGGGCAGGAAAACATTATAAATGAGTCCAAGAAAAGCCTGCAGTTCAGTCTTTTTCCTAGGTCTAGGGGCTTCTTTGATGGCTTTGAGCTTTTTTTGTCTAGGAGGTACCCCAGGAATTCAACTTTCTCTGTGCAAAGTTGACATTTTTCCTTTTTAACTTTTAGCCCGGTGTCTTTGAATTTCTGCAAGACCTCCCTTAGGTGGCTTTCTAATTGGGTTTTATTTGTAGCTGACACCAGTACATCGTCGAAATAGGGTACCACCCCTTTTATTCCTAGTAATAGTCTGTCCATCAGGCTCTGGAATACCCCTGGTGCCACGCTGACTCCAAATTGGAGCCGTTTGCACCGGAATGCCCCTCGGTGGGTTACGATGGTTTGAGCCTCCGCGGTCTCGGCATCGACTGGCAGCTGCTGGTATGCCTGCGCCAGATTGAGTTTTGCGAAGACCTTGCCTTCCCCCAGTGAGTGCAGAAGGTGCTGTACCACTGGGATGGGGTAGGCACTCGGCTGCAGCGCATGGTTGAGGGTGGCCTTGTAGTCAACACCGATCCTTACGGACCCATCCGGCTTGATCGGGGTGACTATGGGGGTTTCCCACCGGGCATGGTCTATAGGCTCTAAAACCCCTTGCGCGATGACCTTGTCTAACTGCTCATAAATTTTGGGCTTGAGCGCGAATGGCACTCGCCGTGGCTTAAGGTAGATTGGGGCAACGTTCGGGTTTAGGCTGAAAGATATTGGGGACCCCCAGTACTTGCCTAGGTCGCCGTTGAAGACCTCCTGGAAGTCCCTCACGAGCGTTTCCTCCCAGTCCGCCTCGGCGACGTGGTTGATGCCCGTCACCTCGATCCCCAATGGTGCGAACCATTGCAGTACCAGCAGGCTTGGGCGGTCTTTGTTCACAACAGTGAGCGGAAGTACCTCTGTGCGCCCCTTGAAAGTTATTTTAAAATGTCCAATCCCGACCACAGGGATGCAGTTTCCCTGATAATCTTTCAGGGTCAGCTTCTGGTTTTCTAGTTCGCTCCTGTGGATGGTAGGCACCAGGCGCTTGATTGTACGCCAGGAGACCATGGAGAGGTAGGATCCGGAATCTACCTCCATCTCGCATGGCTGGTCTTTGATGCCTACCTCCATGTGCATTTTCCGGGCGTTGAGGGTCGTTGAGTGCCCGATGATGACCGCCTGATGGGTCTCTTCTTTTCGCCGGGCCTCGCTAAATCGCTTGTTCCGCCTGTCCTGGCTCCATTGGCTCTCGGCGTGTCAGTCTCTGGTCCTGGGGGGGAGCCGTCTCGTCATTGGGGGCTGCCGTCTCGTCGCCGGGGGCTCTGGTTCCTCTTGTTCTGGCACACCTTGGCAATGTGCCCCCGTTTTTCGCAGTGCCAACAGATGGCATTGAGGAATCGGCATTCTGTGGGGATGATCGCCTCCACACCGGGCGCACTGGAACCCCGACTTACAACCTCGCCGATCCCGCCAGACTCATTCCACCTGTAATTGATGGATCTCCTCCTCATCATCCTCGGTGTCTGAGAAGGAGTCGAGGTCTCTGTGGTGTGTGGTGGTGGTCTTGTGGCTGGCCTCAGGACGTGCTTCCGGGGTTGGTGCTGTCTCCATGGGTGTGGGTCGGTCTGCTGCATTCATCTGCTGCATCCGGGCTGCGGACTGCTTGGTGGCTTCGGCTGCCGTCGCTTCGGCGATGGCCTCAGTGACTGAGATGTCTGCCCTTGCCATCAGCCAGCTCTGGAGGATGGGGTCCCTGAGCCCGAGGACCACGCGGTCTCGCAGGGCCTCGTCCATGTCGATGAAACCGCACATGCCCCCGAGGTCCCTGAGTGTGGCCACGAAGTCGCTGATGCTCTTGCCCTCTTTCTGATCCCTCCGATAAAATTCATGCCGTTGGATGAGGTTGGGCACGGCGGGGGCGTAGTGGCTCCGCAGCAGCTGGTCGAGGTCGGGCCAGTCCATCTCTTTCATGTCTGCAGGTTTGGTTAGGGCTTTGGCCATCTTGAACACTGCGGGCCCGCAGTGCATCAGGAACACGGCCCTCTTCTTCTGTCCGTTGGCATCCTTTAGATTTCTGCTCTTGAGGAACATTAGGAATCGGTCAATGTATGATTCCCAGTCCTCGGCAGCCTGGTCGAAGGGTGCGGGTGGTGAGGTGTTGCCGGCCATTTCGTTGGGGTTTCGGCGTCTGTTCACCACGTGCTCTGTTGGTCTCGGTGTCTCACGATCCCACCCTCGTCGCCAGTGTTAGATCGGGTACAAAAGAGACGTGAGACCAGTGCACTTCAAGCTCTTTATTTTATGTTAAGATCTGTACAAAATTTTGGAGCAGCGGCAGCCCTTCATATAGGGATTGCTCGCAGCTTGTCGGCCAATGACAGGACTTTGAATCTCCCGCGATCAGCTTGGCCAATCGCGGTTGATTCTTAGGAAGCCAATCATGGCTGTTCAGTAGACCAATCAGGATGCAGTCCGTGTGGACCAATCAGATTTCAGCTTTTGGAATATGTTAATATAGAACATCTCCTCTCCCAGCCTGCAAGGATCCTCCTACTCCTCCCTCCATGCAGGGAAGCTCCTCCTGCTCTGGGTGATGGGGCTGCCCTGGGCGGCTGGGGCTTCCTACCCCCTCTGCTCACAATCTCCTCTGCTCCCCCATCCTGTCTCAGACCCCCAGTTCTCCCTCCTGGGCCAAGAGGTGCATGGGAGTGAAACCCCCCACGACTGGAGACCTGAGACACAGGGACCCCCAAGGGCACCTTCAGAGCCTCGGAGGTAGGGAGGCCGAAGGGGCCGCAGAGCCCACTATAAGTGCCGCATCCCCACAACCAGAAGACCTGGGGCCTCCAGGCGCCCCCCAACCCCTTTTCTTCGGGGGCCTGGCAAGAAGAGATGTGGGGCGCCCAACGCAGGGCAGCCTGGAGAAGCCCTTGAGGCAGCCTCAAAAGGCAGCCCTGAGACCTCCAGACAGACAAGGCAGGAAGTCCTCGCCATGGAGCCCAACACTTGTGTTGCTGGGGGAGACGGTTGTTAAATGAGTTTTGACCCACTTTATGACATTTCTGGCCCCTTTTGCTAAGCGAATCACAGCAGATGTTAAGTCAGCCAGACGGTTCTTAGCTGCATCCGGCTTCTCCACTGACTTTGCTCGCGAAAGGGGATCATGTGACACACACCCGGGGACATTGTGGCCGTCATACGTGTGAGACAGTTGTCTAAATGTAAATCCTGGGACCCCAGGGAGGCTGCCAGGGCTGCCAGTGTGGAAAGGGGCCCTAAGTCATCTTTCTCAGTGCCACTGTGGCATTGAATGGTCACTAAATGGAACAGCTGTAGGTCGAGGACCCTCTGCCAGGAAAGAGCGAAACCGTCACAAGAGGGAGGGAAGAGGAGGATTCCCTGATAAGTCCTGGCAGAGCTGCAGGGAAGTTTCTCCCGGCCTCCTCTTCCTCCTCCTCCTCCTTCCACCCGATTCCCCTCCTGCCTCTTTTCCCTCCATCCATCCATCTTCCTCCTCTGCCTCCCTGGGAAAGAAACGGCCTGGAAGCCCCTTTGGGGTTCTGAGGGAAATGAGCTGGACATCCGGAGGGGCAGAGCTCCAGGGGTTCAGCCTGACCTCCCTGATTTGGGGGACTCCTTTCACCCGGAAAGCCATTTCCTGACTTCTGAAAGGATCAAGAGACTCTCCTCCAGCCTCGGCCCTTCCTTCTGGCCGGGACCAGGAGCTGGTGGGCTTCACACCTGGGGGAACAGCAGCCCCCACCTGCCAGGTGCAAAGCTGGCACACCAGACTCGGATCCTGGCAAGAGATGCAACCTGGGGACCCTCACCCCATTCACTCCCCCCCTGCCCTGGGCCCCCATGGGGCAGATCCCCCACCCTGCCCAGCAAGGCCAGAGGGAGCCCCCTCCAGGGGGCGCCCCACTTCCCAGAGCAGGAGGAGGAAGAAGCCCCTGGCTGCCCCAGGGGGAAATTGGCAGCAGGGCCCCAGGCTGACCTCCCCTCCCCCCTGGACCCCACCAGCCCCACCTGGCCTGCAGGTGCCCAGGGCTCACCTGGGAGCTCCACCTGTCCCCCATCTGTGATGCCAGAGCCGCTCTCCCAGCCAATCCCAAGGAAGGCTCCTCCCTCAGAGGTGGGCTTTTTGATAGCACCTGAGCTGCCCAGACCAGATGGGAGGGGCTCCCCCTGCCTCCCTCTCCCCCTGCCCCCTCCCTCCCTGCCCTCACTGGGGAGGGGGCAGACCCACTGCAGACCCCCCTGGCCCTGCAGGACCCCTGCGTGCCCCCTCCTCACAGCACAGTCCCCTGCCAAACCCTCTCCGAATCCAGCCCTTTGGAGGCTGCTTGACCGGTGAGGAGGAAGCCAGGCCCAGAGAGGCCCCTCAGCCTCGGCCAGATGGGTGGGAAGGTGGTCTGGAAGCCCCCAGGGGAAGCCGGCCCAGAGATCTTGGCCAGGCTGCTCAGAAGCCGTTGCCATTGCCTCTTTCCCAGGGCTCCGAGAGAGCGGCTGGCCCAGAGCCTCCTAGCTGGCTTGGCTCCCCAGGCAGGACTGGAACTCAGCCCCCCCGGATTGAAGCCCCAGCCACCCAACTGACTCTGGTGGGATCCACATGACCCTCTGAACCCGGTCTCTTCCCCAGTGGCCGCATTCACATTTGCACCTCTGTTGAAAGGCTGTCAAAATGCCTTTCTTCTGAGGATTCGATTTTCCCACTGGGAGAGCTCCGGCGCAAGGATACGGACAACTGCTTGAAAGCTGGATCTTTTTATTTTTCAGGAAGGCGAGAGATAGCAAGAAGTCTGCGTTCCTGGGCTAGCTACCTTCGAATGGTAAGTCCCTGATTTTTATACCCTTTTCTCCTTTTGTGTGAGTGCTTGTGTTTGTATTTCTTCATGTTTTAAATCCTGTCAGGGGTTGTCTTTCTTCCGCCAGAGGGTAAACCCGGGTGCGGAAGGCAAACTTTGCGGGGTGGTTTGATTGTTTTATCGGTTTCGTCCTAATCTTTTTTAGCTTAATGGTTTCTTATATTTGTTTTGTGGCAATCTCCTGTCTGTCTCCTTTGTGATATATTTTGTGCCTTTTGTCTGTTTGTTTTGCTGATTTGGCATGTCTTGTGTTTGTAAGGGTTTTCTTTTCTTTCTTTCCCTACTTTTCTTAATTATTTGGGCTTTTGTCTAAGGGGCTTCTTTAATACCTTTTATTTGATTCCTTTTCCTATGCAAGTTTGTTTTATGGCTGGCCTGATGTTCCCTTTGGGCTTTTCCTGCTTGGGTGACACCACTGTCCTCGTGAAGTTCCCTTTCCACACCTCTTAACCATGGTTTGTTTCCCGAGGTTGAACCATTTGGCCGAGTAGTCAGTGGATGATGGGAACTCGGAAGAAGATGAATTCCTGGAAGAGAAGCTGATCAAGAGGAGATACACAGGCAGGCCTCGACTTCCAATCATTCATTTAGTGACCGATCCAAGTTACAACGCACTGAGAAATGGAACTTAGGACCATTTTTCACAATTAATGACCTTTGCAGCATCAAATGCAGGGATCAGAATTCAGGTGCTTGGCCACAGTTTCATGTTTATAATGGCACCAACATCCCAGGGCCATTGTGATCCCCTTTTACAACCTTCTGACAAGCAAAGTCAATGGGGAAGCCAAATTCACTTAATGACCGGGTTCCTAACATCAACTGCAATGATTCATTTAATGACTGTGGCAAGAAAGGCCATCAAATGGGACAAAACTCACTTGATGGATGTCTCTTAACAACAGAAATGTTGGGCTCAGTTGTGGTCATAAGTTGAGGACTACCTGTATTGGGGACCCTTTTCTTCTGGCGAGGACCCCATTCACACAACATGCTTGACCAGGCCGGGGTCCTCGCAGCCCCCCTGAGAGAAGCCAGAGGTCCACATGGAGCCTCCTCAAGGCCGGTGAGAAACCCTGGATGACCATAGCCCCCCTCCTCCCTCCTCTGGGGTCTCCCTGGGACAAACCCAGAAGTTGGGGTGGGCTTCCTCCCCTCTGGGCCTCACCCGGCTTCGGTCAGACATGGCTGGGAACCTCCTGGAGGAGAAGAGAGTCTCATTGCACATCAACCTGGCCCTGAAAAGCCGCAGCTTGAACCCGGAGCCACCCAGGATCTGGTCTGCAGGCCCTGAGAGCAGAATCTGAGGGAGGTTCAGGGAGAGAACTTCCAAGCGGTGGACCTGGGATACGGGCCTTCCTCTGCTCCTCCCTGCCAGGGTGGGCCTGCCTGTCCCTTCAGTTCCCCCTCCCACTCAGCTCCCCGGTTACCCTTCTGGGCCAAGAAGTCCCTTATTAATGGACTATTAATGTCTCCCCCAGTGAAGAAACATCCTCCCTGAACAACGGATG